>NW_027498221.1:0-129024 GCF_021521415.1 Bidens hawaiensis | reverse complement strand
CAACCGGAGATAAAATATGACCAAAATTGACATTTTGTATATAAATGGGCTGAAAGTGCCACCTCTAACGCGTAAATATCTTAACAAGTCCCGACCTTTTGAGCAATCCCAACTAGGCGACCGCACTCTAATTATATTATTGTTTTAATATTCTGACTTTCTTCTTGTAGGCGAATTGGAATTGCCATTTATAGCATTGCTAATGGTAATACTGTTACCTCACCAAATTGCAAACTTAAGGTAATAAACAGTTACCAGCAGCACTTTTTCGTTCATGCCATTTCGCCTTTCATTATATTTCTAACAAGAACATTGTTTGTCACAGAGGAAGACAAGAAGGGATTGTTCTGTATTTAGTTATTGCAGCATTTCTGGCTTTCCAGCATTTCACGCGGATTGGCAATTTAAGGCGCGCATTCGACCAAGGTTCAATCATTGCCACTTTAGCCATACTTTGTGTTGCCATAGTGCCGTGTGTGCTTTTAATCTGAATAGTTCGTTGTGACTGTTTGTAAACGTAAATTGTGAACCCGTATAGTAAATGTTACTTTTGCTAATAAAGTTTGTAGGACAGTTTTTTTCACATGAATAAAAATGCCGACTTGGCGTTCAGTTTGGATTAGGGGTGTGAGTCGTGTTAGGTTGATGGGTTTCATAACAATATAAGCAATCTGTAAAACTTTTTGTAATCTGTGTGGTCTGATAATTTTCTTTTATGTTTCTTTATCTTCCATTTCGCATTACACACTTTGGTTTATATATTTAGCTCGATATTAGAGAGAACGAATGTAATGTTCACGAGTCGAGCCCGAGTTGAGCCAGGGTGGTTTCGAGCTCGGACTCTAAATTAAACGAGGCAACTTAGCTAGGCTCTAGCTCGATTTTGATGTTAAATGAGCTTAAGATCGAGCCAACGAGCCGAGCCATGAATCGAGCCGAGCTTGGGTCGATTTTGACTCGGTTACAAAAATGATCCAAATCAGCTCTGGATGTTTCAAATCAACTTTTTATAGCTAGTTTTTATTCGAGCTTTTATCGAGCGAGCCACGGGCCCAAGCTTCGAGCCTCGAGCTTTTTGAACAGCCATGGAGAATAGACACTTAACTTATAAAATGTACACCCTTTGGTGTGGTGACAAAAGTGGTTTATTGTAGATATGGAGGTCTTGGGTTCGTTCCCCTTTTGAGGGTGAGGGTTTATTAAGATTTTAGTTGTTAAAAAAAACTAATAAAATAAAATTGTTAAAAGTGAAAAATTGATGAAATGGTTTAAAAGGAAAAACTAAATTCGCTTTTAGAAGTTAATAATTAAGAGAAATATTAAAAATTATAATGTTGAACTTTAAACATTAGCATATTTCATCTCTTACTATATACAAGCTTTTGAATAACCCTTAAATGATGTTCCAGTTAATCACTTATTAAATAGGTTGCTTTCGGGTTAATGTGCTTGATAAAATGGGTTGTGTTAAACGACTTTTGTTTTGTGAAGTGTGAAAACTTGTTTTTGTGTTGTGATGTGTGAAAATATAACTTAAAATTAATTAAATAAAATTCACATTTTAGCTTATAAAATCGAATCACAAACAGAGTTTCACATAACGGCAAGTGCAGCGGTCGTGTGATGTGTGAAAACAAGGCCCGGGAGGAAGACGAAAAAGGAACATCAAATCAAGTTTCTTAAATTGACACAATGGACCTCCAGCTTTATTCCAATATCAAATAAACTATTTACAAAATCTACTCCTTTTTGTTTAGTTTTAAGTTTATTTAACCCTTAGCTTAAAAAATCATAACTAATTTAACTTACAAAGATAGCACAACAACTACCTGACCAACAAACATGTATAAAACTAATTACTTCAAGTTCATTTGGACTCCACATCTGTATCACCTCACACACAATTAATCGAGTTTGGTTGCTTAATGTGTTCTTAAATGCGAAATTGGTGGAATGCTTATTTGACCAGTAACTTTTAGTTTTTGTTGTACAAATGCATGGACTCTTATATAGTATGCATATGCTCTCCTTTTAGCATTGTGGCGAACAAGTTAGTTTCGGGTTGCGTATCAGGTGTTTGAAATAAATCCTCAACTGGTTGGTGTCTTTTGAGGCGATATAATGTTTTTGGATTGCATACTAATTGCTAGATGAAATTCCAGCATTCATCGATTTCACTTCCGTTGTGTTCACCGACTCTCAGTGGCGGACCCAATTAATGCTATTTCTAAATCAATGCAAACAAGAATCCTAAGCTTCTTGTAGGGGTAACACCCCATATACATCATCTACAGTCACAACATTGCATCTAAAGCTACGAGACAAGAGAATAACATCTACCAGGCCAAGATAAAGGAAGATCGTACAATAATGGCAAGAGTATGGACGAGCGAACCACCATGAGTCGACAGCTGGAATATACCATGATACTGACATTATATGGTCCTTCCCAGGGACCACTAAGAATAGTGTACTATTTATGTAAATGCGATTATGTCTCTATAAATAGAGAGTTGTATTATAACTATGCAGACAATATCAATATATCGGATTTTGCACCTTAACTGTGTGTTCATATATTCACTCAATCTCTCTTATCAATATCACTTATCTTACAATATAGCTAGAATCTAGAAGTTGATCAAAACTTGACTATAGTAGGGTTAGAATTTGATTAAACATTGGCGACTTTTGGTAGAAGAACTTGAGTTTTTGTCACACCCCCGCCAAGGCGGAAACGCGGGTACGTGACGTCATGTATATCGTAAGCATGTGATTATTGCAAACACAAACATGCATTGGATACAAATTTAAAGTTTAAGGTTTACAACCATAGTAATTGTTTTCAAAATAACATAAGTTTAAAGATTTCTCAAATATGACCCAACAAATTGAGTTATACTATTAAAATCTTCCCAAAAGCGTATCCAAGACTTGCATGCTTGTTAACCTAAGTAGATTACTCTGGCAGCATCGCTTAATTACCTGAAAAACATACTTAAAAACATCAACATAATGTTGGTGAGTCCACATGTTTTCATCATCATCGTACTCAGTATATCCCACCAATAGCAAAGCTATGGTAGGGTCTGAGAAGGGTAAGATATAGGCAGCCTTACCTCTACCCCATAGGGATAGAGAGGCTGCTTCCGGTGAGACCCCCGGCTCGATAGTAGTTTTGCATCAAGCCTTGGACATAAGGCACATAGCACTCAATCATCGGGACACCGGCTGATCGGTGCATGTACCCTTATCTTTCAGCTATCAACGCCACTACATGATGCCTGATTAACCGTCCGTCACTTTTAACGTTATTTTCACGAGATTAGTAAAATAACGTCAAAATTAGTGCAATTTCACTTTTGCCCACCCGAGGGTTCACACATATATACATCATATGTGCGCACCGCAAGCAGGGCTAAACCATGTCTTAAATACCAGGTCTAAATACCGGTCTCGATGAGTCCACATGTTTTAATAGATCTAAACCATGTCTTAAAACGTTAATCAATATGATAAAAATATGATAACCAAAACAAGCAAAAATAAACAAAATTCGTAACCTGCAGGGAATTACGAATATTATGCAACTCCATGAGTCCATAACCAAACCTTGACCTGAGATCCTTGATCGGTGCATGTACCCTTATATTTCCACGGCTAAATCCATAGCTAATGGTTATACTTAGATAGGGGGCTTTTCGAGCTCTTGAACCAAACACCTCATGGACACATAAAATAGAGCCTTGTTTTCACATTATCACATAAAAATAGAACAAGTATGTTTCCCCCCCAAAATAGTTATAAAACAGTAAAAATGGGGTCGTGAAACTCACCTCGTAAGTAGTGATCAATGAGCGTTGGACAATACAAATTCTCGATGAAATACCGGTCTAGATATGATCTAGCACATAATAGATTACTTTAATATCGCACGAATATTATCATCGAATAAGTAGGTTTATGCTAGTCACTTTCACCCAACTAATCGTTTCGTTTATTTTGGACAACCATTGATGATAAGTTTTTATAGGTTCTTTTTGAAATATATATTTACTGAACTATATAAATATAAAGAATGTACTTTATATTAGTGTCGGTTTCACTTCATTATCGTTTGTCTTTAATATAAAAGACTCGTTCATTCGAGTGGTATATATATATATATATAAAATATTTCGTTAAGTTACGATCAATATCTTTAGTAAAATGTAATATGTTATACTTTCGTTAGTAAACTTCCAACTGACTTAAATATACTGCATGGGGTCGTTTTACTAGTAAAAATTATTATTTTTGTATCTAACATACATGCACACACATATATATTTCCATATATGTATTTATGTAAAAATTATCGTTGTTATCAAAGTATTATATTCTATTCAAAAATATCTTTCAACCTATACTCCCTCTTTTATTCGTTGTTCGGATGACAAGATATATAACGTTTATTAGTTTGCATTTAAAAGAGAAATTTATGTAGTTTTTATTTAAAGTCGTATTTAAGTTTAATAAAATATATAAGCATATTTTTAATATAACTTTATAAAAAATCCACCATTGTTTATTTAAAGTTATAAAATACATTTATGGCTTAGACGTATTTATTTGGTTTATATTTTAAAAATCAATTTTTATTTCTTTTTAAACATTATTTTTTTATTCCACTTATAAACCCATAAAACTATATATTTGTACCAAGGTTTTATATAACTTTCACTAAATCACATTATTAGGCTTTTAAGCCCGTGTTACACATTTATTTAATATGAACACTTTTTAAAGTTTAGTTTCAATTCCATTTATATAAAGAAACTCATTTTACCGATACATAAACACCAAATTTTATCAACATTATTGTACGAACGCTTTAACCAATTTTAGTGATATGTAGGTCATATCTAAATATGCTTAGCATATCAATAAAATACACTTAGCCCTTTTCTTTGCGTGCAATCACTTTTAAACATATCTTACCCAAAAATATTTTATTCTTTAATCACTACTTATTTTTCCATTGATAAAAGTTTATGTATAAGATTATAAGTTAACTTTAGCATGTTAAGTGTAGATTAATATATGGGTGTTAAAGCTAGCATGAACATATTTTATCAACATAAGGCTAGACTTAGGAAAGTTTAGCTTGCTTATGTCTAGGATTCGGGTTTAAACTACTTGGGTGAATAATTAAGCATAAATAATATGTACAAAAATAGGTTATAAAGGGGTGTTAATACTCACTTGGTAGCTAGGTTTGTTTAAATATAAGAATAAGAAGATTTTGAGCTTGATTTCACCAACTTGAAACTTCTTAGCACATGCTCCATCTTGTAATATCCATTGAGCCGAGAGAAAGAAAAGAGGTTGTTGGTGGTGTATTCTTTGTTGGAACTAGTAAGTGTTATATAGGAAAGATATGTTTTCTTATATAATGTCTTGTATATTATAATATAAAGTATGGGTATTGATTTTTGAGTGTATGAGAGGCAATTAGAGGAACATCATGGTATGTGGTGTGTTCAAATGATGGGCAGGGAGGAAAGTTGGGAGAGTTGGTGGATAAATGGTGATGGAGAATAGGTGATGAGTTTTGATTGTGTTAGATGTTTGATCTTTGAAAAAGTAGTAATTATAATATTTTATTTAGTTTGAAATGGCCACAACGAATTAAGAAGGACATGTGGAGTGTATTGTGAGGTCACGGTTCAAAAGGTAAGAAAATTGGTAGGGGGTGTTAATGTTAATTAATGGTATTTAATGTCTCATTTACACATACATGTATTATTTATATTTCATATATAATGGTTTGAGTATTTCTTGTAATTATAATTAAAGAGTACAACTATCTAATAAATTAGGCTAGCATAGAAAATGTTTTAGTTCGTTTATCATTTTAATTTGGTGTTACGTCATCCGTTCATTAGTGTATATAATGTCTTGTACACGTCTATTACTCGGATATAAGATAAATATATACATACGTTCACACAAATAAAATTTTGCGAGACATAATTTTTTTAACTAAAAATGCATATGGTCGAATGTGAATATTCTTTTTTTTTGTTTCATATAAAACTATATAAGTATGAACTTATAAAGTATCATTTTTTTTTGGTTCAATACTCTTATAGTAATATATATTTTTATCATCAATGTTCTTGTGTGCCCGATATAGGCCATACCCGATGTGTAACCAAGAAATTTCTAAAATCTACCAATGAAAAAGACACGTGGGCTTTGCTAGATGTGTGTTGATTAAATTAATAAAATTTAATCTTAACTTAACTAAATTACGTTTAAGACTTTTAACTAATATGATCAATTTAGTGGGGTGTCACAGTTTTTACTATGTTTTAAGTGATATTTGAGAGTATAGTGAGTGTATCTTGGCGTCAGCAAGTAATGTGATATTTGAGAAATATGAACTTCAAAAAATATCAGAACCCTCAAAAGGAATTTACTAAAGGGAATCTGACAGTTGGAAACCCTAAACAAAATATTTTCCCTTAGGAAAAGGGTGAATTGGTTTGTTAGCCCTCGGTTTCAAAGGATTCAGATCCCAAGGTATATGAAATTTGTCCACCACTGAACGAATATCGTTCTAAGACATCACTGGGAATCGCTTAAACATATCCTATTTAGTAGACGACGAGATTACTTTGATAGTAACAAGCAAAACATAAATAAAAATCGGTGAAAAGTTACCTGAGAGCAGAAAAGGAAGATCGAAGAAGAAGTTTAAAGGAAATGGGGGAATGAAAAGGTTTTAAAGAGAAATAAAAACTTGAAAGTCTTGTCACATCAAAAGGTCTAAAAGCCTGCAGAAGGCGGGAAATGACTTGTCACATCAAAAGTCTAAAAGGTTGCAGAAGTCAAAACAAAAGGCAGACGATCCGAACCAAAGCCCTACATAATAGTGTACGACTTGTGTAGATGGAATTATGTCTCTTTAAATAGAGACTTATATTATAACAATGCAGACAATATCAATATATTGGACTTCGCAGTAAACTTACTGTTTTCATATATTCACTCAATATCTCTCATCAATGTCACTTATCTTACAATATAGCTAGAATCTAGAAGTCGATCATAACCTGATTATAGCAGGGTTATGATTTCCTTTAATAATACTTTACGATTTTGTATATACATACATGCATACATACATCTCGTATTCGATTTGAAAAACTAGAATGATAACAAATATTTTGTGCAAATGATAACATATGTTGGTTTTCTATACTCATATAAAATATTTTGTACATTTACACACTCAGAATAAAATACACATGATACATTTAAATGCCCTATTACTTTCTATCCATGTTCATTTCAGAAATTAAAGTTGATGTGAGGATCGATGATGTTTTCTACATGATTTAGATTGGTTTCCTTGCTCCATTCGGGATCAAAGTTAATCAATTTAACACTATGACTCCTTTATTCACGTTAAGTTCAAAAGTGACATAAGTTGACATCTTACGATCCAAAAGTTTAGATTTATAGATAAAAGATCACCGCATCACAATATTTACTTTGCTATATCGTGAACTAAATCGAATTGATTCACACAGGCGGTTAGTTAGGACGGAAACGGAATTGAAGAAATTTACAATTTTGCCACCGCGTTTTTTTTAAAAGTTGGTGGTGTATGAAGTCACGTAGGTGATGAGCCATTATTGTATTATTAAATCTTTTATCTACTTACAATAACCACATATTCTAGCCTAGTTTTACTAACCGGATACTTAATTTAATACTAACTAATGAGATTTGGATTAAACCAACAATTTCTTTTTCCGATTTAATTATTTTGATCCAACTCTTTTTTAACCCGGGCCATTCTTTGGCCCCTTCACAAAAGAGTTTTGATCCGCCACTGCTATGTGTGGTATTCAGATTCCAAGATTTGAAGCTAGAATTGATACCTTTGATACAAATACAATTATAAAAGATACGTTATTTTATCAATTTCAACTTGTTAAGATCCCAACGCGATACAAGACCCCTAGTTTACGCCGTTTTAAAACAAAACAACTTTCAAGCCAGGAATTTTAACATAGTAAAAAAAACATAGCAATATTTGTTTAATCTAACTATACAATTAAAACAACACAAGTTGCCCACATGGCATTTAGCTAGGCACTCCACATATGATGTCAAGTAGATGTCATGCCACCATTTCATATTATATTAAATATATTATTGTGTGATACGGGTTTCGAACCAAAGACCTCATGTTTCAAACCAAATGTGCTTACCAACTCCACTAAAATGATAATTGTGTTTGATTTCTTGACTTAACATATATAAATGTAATTTCTCTTCAAGTATAAAACCAAAATTATATTTAATTATTAACATTTTCATAATTCACAATATGACATTGTCTTCTCATGACTCTTTAACACAACCATTTAAGATTGTTCATCGTTTCTCTCTTTATTTTAAAATATAATACATTTTTAACTTTTTACAACAAAACCATAGTCTTTGTAAATTTAGTTTATAAATCCGTGACAACTTTTTTTTATAAATATCATTTTTATACACACAATATTTAATTTAACAATATCGGTATGAATGTTTTATTTGAAATAAATCAAACATCAAAATTTAGTTTTCAACTTAAAATTATAATACATAATAATATTAAAAGCTTAACAAAAAAAGTCATAAATAAAAATTATTATATGAAACAATTGAATTTACGTATTACATATAATAATTTTTTATTTTTATTATATTTTTTACCCGTGTGAAACAAGAGCTCTAACCTAGTACTAAATATTGAAAGACAACTTAAAGATAGACAAATGAACTAATGATGCTCAAAACTAGGTTCCAATGATGAGAATACTCTGGAGCGCATTACTATGATAATTTGGATAAACAAACAAGGCAGCTTAGAACATATCATTAAAAAAAAGGTGGCAAACAATATATGTAACCTAGGCCAAATTGAATATCGGATTATTTATCATTCAATTGTTTATCATTCAACTAACGTCACTCTTGCTGAAATGCTACCGAAGTTGATGTTAGTTGTGGTGTTCGTTAACTCACTCTTGCTCAAAATACACACGTCTCAAGCCTCGCTAGCAAAGCCAGGTTGTCAGGAGACGTGTGGTAATGTAACCATTCCATATCCATTTGGCATAGGGACAGATTGTTACTTGCATAAGTCATTTGAAGTCTTTTGCACCGGATCCTCAAAAGATCATGCTTACCTTTGGTTCGCAAATAAAAAAGAATTTCCTATTTTAGAATTTTCGAAGGACTTGGTATGGGTGATTGATAAACCATCTATCGCCTGTGCTTACGAGAATTCAACAGTAGGGGCTTCCTTGATCCTGGACAACCATTTTTTCTTTTCACAAGATCGTAGCAGTTACGTGGCAGTGGGATGTAACATTCAGGCTTATTTTGGGGTTGCCGGGTACAAACCATATACATGTGAATCCTTATGCAACGAGACAAGACCTTCCATTGTATCGGCGAGTGGCTGTAATGGCTTGAACGGTTGCTGCCGAATTAGTATCCAAGAAAGTATAACATCATATGCTTATTCAATCACACACATGACAGAAGGTTCATGCGTTTACGCATTCATTTCCGAAAACAGTGCACTAATCCCTTCTGAGGAACCAGTATCATTCCAAGTTCCAAAGCCCTTACACATTCCCATGGCCTTAAATTGGGTTGTAGCACTTACCACATGCCACCAAACTATCAAAACCGGAGACAACTTGTGTGGCATGAATAGTCATTGCATCGATTCGACATATGGCCTAGGGTATAACTGTCATTGCATAAAAGGTTACAAAGGGAACCCCTACCTTCCCAATGGGTGTCAAGGTAATTTCCAACTTATCCATTATGCCTTCTGATTAATATGTTCTTATAAACTCACTCGTTGATCTGTATATTTTCTTCAATCAACAAATAGGTATTAACAATAACCCTTGTCCGAACCAATCAAATCATTATTGCGAAGACGGCGAAACTTGTGAATACACACACGGGAGCTACAAGTGCATATCCCCACAGAGCCACAAACTGAAAGTTTTAGGTAAATGATCTGTACTTCCTTCTGTGCGATCATGTCTAGTGACATATAAATTTGTGCGCACATATAATATTAGAGAGAATATATATTAGTTAAGGTTGATTGTTAGACACAATAGGGGCAACTTCATAAAATAGAACTTGTTTCCTTTGTAATTATTTTTATTTATAGGAAATCTTTTTATCTTTTTTTTAAGTTGACGCTGAGTGGCGACGTGAATTTTATTTTTTAAATTTTAATATAATTAACATTTTTTAAAATTAACTACATATATTGCAAATTTCGACCCTCACATCTTATCCTTCATTTCTTTCTTGACGCACAAAAAAATCGGTGAGACTTGATTTGAACATTTATTGACCTGATTTGGAGAAAATATGCATCAGTGACCTAATTGGAATACTTTTGAAAGTGGTTATTATTCTATAAGATTTTCCCTTCTATATACATAAGGATTCTTGCCTTCTTTTTCTCTCTTTTTGTCTTTCTCTGTCGCTTTTACAACCATAGATGATTGGTTGTTGACATGTGCGAATATTGTAGGACATTGGTCACTTTTTTTTATTAAAAAATAAAATAAATGCTAACGATACTATCGTTAGTAATGAGAAATATACGAGTACAATATCGTTTACAAAATGGAATAAAATGAATATAACATACAAATTTTTTTATATTCAAAATTGACAAGATATGGTGCCTTCATTGGGTACTTCATGTAGTAGTTTCGTCTTGTGTCTTCATCACATTGGTCATCGACTAAGCTCCTTGAATCACGTATTCTCTAACGATATTTTGTGTAGTCTTCAATGGGAGCTTGATCTGCATCTTCTTGTATGATCCTTTTTTACAAAACGAACAAACTAATGTTGATGGTTGTGGCTAAGGATTCTTATTCAACACGGGTCCGTTAAAACAGATTTTGGGTCTCTACTAAAGAGTCTGTCTATCACCCATGGTATAACAGCCGAAGCAGTATGTACTGTCGGAGATGTCCACACGCCCAAGGTTACATCGAGTAAATTGTAGTGTTAGAACTAGCTTGAGGAAAAAATAGAATGAAAAGGTAGAGGAATTGAGTAGAAAAACCCATCTCTGTAGGTTCCAACATATAAGTCTTCAAAGTTTTCTTCTTCACTAATAACTCTTCATACATGCATGTATTTTTTCCTTAAATTTGCTCGCTTCTCATTTTTCTAGCATCTTTCAAATGAAGCACACAGCCTATTATTGTTGGGCCTCGTTTTATTTATTTTAAGTCTTTTGTATTGTTAGTTTGCTTGGGCTTGTCTTGTAAACTTTATTGGTCCCAAGGCCATTGTACATAAGCCAATTAGGCATTTGATATAATATATGCATCTCATACACCATGCTTGCCTATAAATAGCAAGTATGTGTATGAGATAACCACTTTTTGTCAAAAACATATCTCTTAATTCTCTTATGTTCTCTCTTCACAAAAGCCGAAATAACTAACAAGATCCGAGACCAAAGGTGACTTGGTATAATATTCCGCTAGCACCGAGTTTGGTTGATCCAAGATAGTTGTTAGATCCGATATTTCGGGACCTACAATTATATATACAAGAGTTAAGGGTGTAAAAAATCTCACTTAGTTAAAAATTTAATATATTAATAAAAACTAATCAGTTGTCATAAAAACCTTTACTCAAGAGTTTCATGACCGTATGAAGAGTTTAATATTAATAATCCAATTAATCTTCATTCATCATATGATAATTTTCCAACAAATATATATATATATATATATATATATATATATATATAATTTAAGTAAAAGTTTCACACGAATCGGGTTTTAAAAATAAGTTTTCACCTATAACTGAATCATACATGAAAGGCAATTGTGCATATCGTTTGCAATAAAGTGTCGGCAAGAGCCGAATATCAATATTCCATGAAAATGGTGATTTTCTAGTACTAAATCTTTGTAAATGACTAACCGAAAAAGAAATATTGACTTGGTAAACTAGCATTAATGTAAACAAAACAAATAAAAACAAGAAACAATCAATCCAAAATACTACATAGTCATGAATCCACTCCACTAACATGATAAAGTGGTAATAACATGGTAAGACATCCTGAATCTAAAAATAAATACTATATTACAATCAAACAACATAATACTAACAAGTAATCAACATGATGAGTTTTCAATCACGAGATAAGCAGACTAAATTATTTGTCAAAACAACGTCTCATAATCAAAGGAAAGCTAGCATGAATAAACATTCTAACCACCTAAAAATTATATTAAGCTAGCCTAACTTATGATATCAACATCAACTTATAAATCTTTAACCAGCAAGCCATCACCAAGTCAAGAATCATAATAACACTCATCAATTTTCCAATAGCAAGCCATCACCAAGTCAAGAATCATAACAACACCCATCAATTTTCCAACATCAAGTGCTAGGTTCCATGCTTGTCAATAATTTTACAACCAAGTTAATTTTCACTAGTCGTTTCTAACATAGAGATGTAAATAATCAAGCATAAGCATTCAAAATTTACAAACACCTAAAACGTAGTTTTCCAACATGAATGTTCAAGCATTTGTAAAACTAACGAAGCTTTTCAACTCTACAAGCACGAGAACAATCAATATTTACTCATAAGTAACATAATCATGAAAGAAATCCAAATTTACCAAAATCATGCAAAGATAAAGTAGTACATTAGTAAAAGCTTCAACATTGTCTAGATAGTAAAAGTATTTAGCCCATAAGGCTTGTTACACTAAAATCAAACTCAAATATAGCTTATAAAACATGTTCTTGAACAAGGAAATGCAAACTAAAGTCAAGCAAGATTAAAAACAGGGATGAGAAGTCTTGTAGATGATGGTAGCCTTCAAACTCTTCTTGAACCTTCAATTTTCTACACTAGTTGACAGAGAAATACCAAGACTCCCACAATAAATGAAGGCAATTAAGTGTTTATAAAGCCGTATGTCAAAGTGCACGACCATGCACTAAAAGTGCGCGGTCGTGCACCGGTTTAGTAAGTCAATGTTTTGCTTTTGGCCGACCAGATTTGCAGTTTCCACTTGTAGAATAACTTTTCTGCATGATCTGGCACGACCGTACATGGCCATCCATGACACGGTCGTGCGCCTCTAACAATTCCTGGCACCGGCTGCTGTACAACCTCGTGTATGGTCTGAATGGCTTAGGCTTGGCACGGTCAGGCCCGTATCTTTATCGGTACCAGCCAGTGCACCAGCTCTCTTGCTCGACAACGCACGACCGTGCCCGGTCACTTGGCTTGGCACTAGCTTGTGCAAGGGCTCGTGTACTGGATCTTGGGCCGACACGATCGTGCACATTTGAACAAAATTAGATTTTTGTCCCGAACCTGCAAATTCGCAAACAACTCAAACAAGTACCAAATACAATGAATTTGCATGGAGTTTTAAATAAATATGGAGTTAAATTGATGTTAAAAGATGTACACTTTGTATACATAAGTCGTCTACCTTCTTCCCATCGTTCAACCGTGTGACGACTTTTCTTCTCTAACTCGTCTTAGGGGAACTCATTGTACAAAATATATTGATTACATGTTTATTATTATTTCTTTTGCTGTCGAGGTGCTGTCACAATCTTCACCGTTGTTGCCATTGCAATGACCATAGATCCACCGTTATCGCTTTCTACCACAAAAGAAACTACAAATCGGACGCCAATTTAGGGTTTTAATACCCAAGTTAATTTAATAAATCACGCACCAACGATAAAAATCGCTGTTTTTAATTTTTCAAGATTGTACATTTTTATATCTACATTGTTTTCACTCGGTATGAGCATCCAATTTCCTCAGGTTTTGACTACTGGTCAAGAGAATATATATTGGTAAGACTGTATGTTGCGAAGTTAGGATCATTAGAAGATATGATTTAATTAAGTTTCTTTTACCAATTATATTCATTATACTCTTATAAATAGTTTATCAATAACTTAAAATATCTTGGGGGTTTTCATTAGTTTTAGATTGTATCAAATTCGTAGAGTTCTTGCCTACTTCTTTTCTCTCACGCTTTTGCCACAAAATTTTGGTTGGTTGTCGGCCCTCTTCCCCATTGACCCTATGTGTTAAGAGTTCTTTTATTTCTTTACCCACTTTAACTTGCCCCGGGACGCTTGTACATACATACATACATACATATATACATACATATATATATATATATATATATATAGGGTAAGGATCCTAAGAGAATCATTGGTAAATTAAGAACTTTGAGAACCATTTTGAACCACTAAAAAAAACCTCTAGAAAAATATTTAAAAAATTATAAAACAAAAAAACGAAAATTTTAAAAAAGTAAAAAAAAAAAAACAAAATTCTTATATTTCATTCCGGTTTCATTAAAAAAAACCGAAATTTTTTTTCTTTTTAATTCGTATTATACCTATACACATATGTATACTTTCATTTAATCTCTAGTTACGTAATGTACACATATGTACATTATCATTTACCTTAAATTATACATGTGTATAGGAAAAAACATGTGTGTACATATTATACATATATGTATAATAAAAAAAAATGATTTTTTTTCTTTTTAATTCGTATTATACCTATGCATATATGTATACTTCATTTAATCTCTAGTTACGTAATGTACATATATGTATATTATCATTTACCTTAAATTATACATATGTGTATAGGAAAAAAACATGTGTGTACATATATGTACATATTATACATATATGCATAATTTAGCTAAACCGAGAAAATTTTTTTTTAGAAACCGGGATGATAAATAAGAACTTTGGTTTTTTTAGTTTTTTTATTTTTGTGTTTTTTTTGTTTTATGATTTTTTTTATTTTTGGGTTTTTTTGTGGTCCAAAATGGTTCTCAGAGTTCTCAATTCCTAAAAAATTATCACATGATCCTGATCCTATATATATATATATATAGACAAAGTATAAAATGAAAACCCACTTGAGTTGTGAAAACCCGTAAAAACCCTATGTAACATCGTTTTTTTTTTGTTACATGTAATATATGTTGTAACATTTAATACAAAACATCGAAACATAAAAAAAAATGTTTTGCTAGTTTTTAACATTTTTTTACTAATTTTTATATATGTTTTCAGGAGAGAGAAAAAGTTATATTTATATTTACGTTTTTTATTCACTTTAATTGTGGAGCACAGGATTTAAACTTTAATTAAAAATATGTGGTTATCTGTTTCTAGAGTTTTCACAACTCAAGTGGGTTTTTATTTTAACCTTACCCTATATATATATATATATATATATATACACACACACAAATAAATTTGTTTTTCCCATTCCTCCTTTGTGCAACCACAATCGCAAGTCCTATCAGCGTAGTCATTGCTCTTGTAACCATGGCCCCATTGTCGTGCCTTTGCTATCACCTCTATGCCCTTATATAGTCACCGCTATTTCCTTATATATTGTGTCTGTATATTAATTGGCTTCCAATTTCTTGACTTGTATATACATATCCAATGTATACCTTGATCTTCCAAAGTACTACAATCTTTTATCCCGATTGTCTAACAGGTGCTTGATCATCGGATATTTCATCTTGTAGAAGGATTTTTTTTTGTGTGTGTAATTTGTGCTCCTTTTTATTTAAAATATAAAGAAAATGAATGTACGGATTTAATTGGCTCTCTTGGTGTCTTATTGCAACCTTGTTTGGCTGAAAAATTCTAGTTTAGATACTTGTGCTAACTAAGTTTAATTGCAGGTACAGTAACTCTTGACATCATAATTGGACTTTCAGCTTTTGGTGCCATCTGTTACTGGGCGTATATAAAGCTTTGCAGAATAAGAAAAAATAAGACCAACAAGAAGTTCTTTAAAAAATATGGAGGCGATCTTTTGAAGCAACGTATATTCGCTAATAAATCATGTATCATGACAATAAAAATTTATACCATAGAAGAAATGGAGAGGGCAACTGGAAATTTTAGTAGAAGCAGATTCCTTGGAAAGGGAGGACAAGGTACAGTGTACAAAGGATTTTTACCTGACGGGACCGTTGTAGCCATTAAGAAATCGAACATTGTAGATGTAGATCAGGCAGCACGATTTGTCAATGAAGAGTTCATTCTTGCACAAATTAACCATCGAAATATAGTGAAACTGTTAGGTTGTTGCCTGGAATATGAAGTTCCCTTATTAGTATATGAGTATTTGGCCAATGACACACTCTCACAACATCTTCATGACCGGGCAGCTGGAATTTCGACATTTTCATGGAAAGATCGTATACGAATCGCTAGGGAATTTGCGGGAGCACTAGCCTATCTGCATTCTTATGCATCACCAGCAATAATTCATAGGGATATTAAGCCAGGAAACATATTATTAGATAACAACTACAAAGCAGTAGTAGCTGATTTTGGACTTTCAAGGTTAGTACCTGAAGAGGTATGTACCCGCCTCAACATCGAGCGGGGCGGGTCAACCCACAAGATATATACAAGACATTAGAAATCAAAGATATTATCAAGGCACAAAGCCAAAACTTATGCGCACAGCGCACATCACATATGCTCAAGCATCACATATGCTCACGCATCACATATGCTCATGCATCACATATGCTCGCGCGTATCACATGCTCACGCATCATATATGCTTATGCATATCACATCATGCGTGGCGCATCCGCGCGCGGCGCATATCACATGCTCGCGCTTCATACATGCCCACCCATATCTGCGCGTGGGGCATCCGCGCGTGACGCGTATCACATGCTTGTGCGTATCACATCTGCGCGTGAGAATAAAGAGAAGACCTCGCGCATCCTCAGGATGGGCGCATATCACACATGCACATAATCAACCTCGTCCTTATCCAAATCAGGATTAGGGCAACCTTGATTGTGCACGTCAGACAACCTTCCAGAAGGCATCTTTTTAAGGAATAAGGATATGCTGATGTTGACAGCTGCTAAATGAAAGGTGGACAGCTCAGCATGACTCATGGGTTACCACGTGATTATAACCAATGAAAAAGCACCAGGTGTCTCCGAGGACACGTGGCGCAAATCGATTGGAGGAGGCCAACAAAACCCTAATCTGGTCTCAGCTCAATCAGTGGAAACCCTAGCACTATAAATACATCATAACGTACACAGTTACAGACACACATTGATTCACATTGAAGCATATTCAATCACATAATCATACAGAGTAACATACAGTATTCAGCTATTAAGCAATACTCTCCAAATTCCCTTACTCTCACATTATCATCTTCTCCTACATATACTTATTCTCACGCCGGAGGGTTACCCCAAAGAGGACCCCTCTGTCCCTTTCTGAGCTTGTTGAGCAGTTTGACTTCTTCAAAATCATACACATCTCGCGCAGCGAAAACAAGTCCGCTGACGCGTTGAGTAAGATGGCATCAACTAATTTTGATCACTTTGGCAAAGATGTCAGGGTGGAAGTGATGAGCAACCCGTCAGTACAAACGCAATCTGTCCTTGTAATTCATACAACCCCTTCATCCTGGATAACTCCAATAATGGAATTCCTAAAGGAGGGGAAGTTACCGGACGATCGCGCACAGGCGAGGAAGATAAGACACAAGGCGCAGAACTATGAACTACTTGAGGGTACATTATATCGACGCTCTTATCTTGGACCGCTCATGAAATGCCTGGATGCTGAAGAAGCAAGCTATGTGATTAGGGAGATTCACGAAGGAATCTGCGGAATACACGCTGGCCCGCGCATGGTGGTTGCCAAGGCAATGAGCTCAGGCTACTATTGGCCAGGCATGTACTTGGATGCGCTAAAAGAAATCCAAAAATGCAAGGCATGTCAGAGCTACGCGCCAAACACCATGCGGCCAAAAAACAACTTGATTCCAGTAACCTCCGCATGGCCTTTCCACAAATGGGCCATTGATATTGTGGGGCCCCTGCCGCAAGCGCAAGGGCGAGTGAAATTTTTGGTAGTGGCGGTAGACTATTTCACAAAGTGGGTTGAGGCCAAGCCACTAGCAAAAATCACAGCTGAGGCGATGAAGCAATTTATCTGGAGCCACATCATTTGCCGTTTTGGCCTTCCTATGGAAATTGTGAGCGACAATGGCAAACAATTCACTGACAGGAAGATATCCAGCTGGCTCAAAGAATTGCACATCAACCAAATCTTCACTTCGGTCTACCACCCTCAGGGGAATGGCCAAGTGGAGCGCGCGAATCAAAGTTTGTTAAATGGGCTGAAGAAAAGGTTGGAGGGAGAATCCCATTCTTGGGTCGAAGAGTTACCTAATGTCCTGTGGGCGCACAGGACATTAAGCAAAACAAGCAATGGCGAATCCCCGTTCAGCCTAACCTATGGGACAGAGGCTATGATCCCAGCAGAAATTGGATGCCCTTCCCATAGGGTACTCATGATGAGCAAGACTGATAACGAGCGCGAAAGAAGATTGGACCTCAACTTGCTTGAAGGGCGCAGAGAAGCGGCTATCATCAATGAAGCCAAATACAAGAAAAAGCTGGAAAAATATTATAATCAGCGCGTTAAAGAATGCCACTTCAAGAAAAATGATTTTGTCCTTCGAAACAATGAAGCTAGCCGCGCAATACCCCCAGGAAAAATGTCCCCCAATTGGGAAGGACCTTATCAAATCTCAGAAGAATTGGGGAAAGGCGCGTATGCTTTAAAAGATTTGAATGGAAAAAAGATACCGCGCGCGTGGAACGCAGCACAGCTTAGAAAATGCTTCATGTAAAAATTCAAATATGTAATCAAGGCTTTTAAGCCATCATGAATGATGATTCGCGCTATCTTTCAATATTTGTTCTATTACCTTTGCATACATGTTTCACACTTCCTTTATTAATTTGGAGCAATATGACAACACTATATTGACTTCAAAACAAAATAAAACGAAGTAAAACATACATGCGCGAGCCTTAGCTCAAACGCGTTAACGAGTCTTAACTCTAAAACGTCAGGGCCTTAGCCCAAACCTACGAGCCTTAGCTCAAACACGTTAACGAGTCTTAACTCTAAAAACGTCAGGGCCTTAGCCCAAAACAAAGAGCCTTAGCTAAAAACACTCACAAACATCCATCTTACATCCCGCGCAGCCTGATCATAAAAATCCCTAAACACAACTAAGGCAAAGTACATGCCAAATCATAGTTGTTAAGGTCTCAGGTCGAGGTCGCGCGCTGAATCATAGTGGATATCTGAGTAACACATGCTGACATGTAATGGCTAAAACTCATAATTCCATATAAAAAACGAGCGACAACGACGCGCAAAAAAGGAATAGTGAAAAGTCATCGCGCGTGTCAGCATAAACAAGATACTGCGAAACCACTTACAAAATGGGACTATGGTTAAGTGAATAATTTCCTTACAACCTTGTTCTTATTTTAACGTGCAAGCATATCTTATATCTATACAAGCAAACATGAAGAGATGAATGGAAATGCGCAAGATGTAAAAAAGGGAAAACAAGTTTCATTCCATAACATTGAAATTTACAAGTATGATGAGTTACAAATTACAAGTATAACAAAAAAAAAAAAAAATTGATGAAGGGCTTCTCAAGTCTCCACGTCGACGTCAGCCACTTCATTACCCTCATCATCTCCCTCAGCATCTGGCGCGGCCCGCTCCTCATCTCCGAACTTACCATAGTCAAGTTCTTCCTCCTCAATGGAGTCTTCTATCACGACGGTGTCAGGAGCAGATTCTTTCGCCGTGCCAGAGCCGCTGGCAGGGGCAACATCACCCGCGCCACCACCATCGCCACCAGCCCTCTCGCATTCATCGAGCAACTTCTTTAGCGCGCCGAGGTCGGGCTGGTCAGCAAGCGCAGCTATCTGCAAATCATTAGAAAAGTATTGAGTACAAAACACTTGGAAAATTAATCAAGAAAAAATCATTAAGGTCAAGGTACCTGCTCAAGGATGGGGATGAGAGTATTCATATACTTCTCCCCCATCGCGGCCATGTCCGCGCAGGCCGCGTCGCTCTTGTAAGGGTACTCGGATGGGTTCTTCTTCAACATGCCATATTCATAGCCATCCGTAAACCCTTCAGCTCGACCCACCAAGCGCGCGGCAGCATTGCAGTCCATCACAAGGGCTTGAAACTCGCCAGAATATTTCATCGCCAAAGCGCAACGAGTCATGCCCTGTGACACCAGCCATTGGCGATCCTGCGCGAGGCCAGCAACAGACGTCTCGAGGACAGGAACCTGGGAGTTTAATAACTCAACAGTTTCCTTGGTCTTTTTTAGCTCCTCTTTATCAGACGCTGCTGCCGCCAAAATTTTTTCTTTCTCCGCCTGCGCAGCATCAAGTGCTTCCTGGCTAGACGCTGCCGTCGCCAAGGCCTCATCTCTATCGGCCTGCGCGGCCGCCAATTCCTTCTTCAGGCGCGCAACCTCACTCTCCAGCGATGATTTCTCAGTGATACTCTGGACGATAGCTTGGTCACGCGCCTCCGCCTGCAGTTCCAAGACACGCACTCTCCGCGCGTACTTGGCAACTTCGGCCTCCGCCACCTGCTGCTTCTCCCGCGCAGCTTGGAGCTCATGCCCGCGCTTAATAAAGGCGGTGTTGGCACTTGCTCGGTTTTCGCTGAGCTCTGCCTGGAGTTTCTCAGCTCGCGCGCGAGCATCAGAAAGGTTCCAGGCGGCCACCTTAGCTTCTCGCTGGGCTTCCACAAGAGCATCGCGTACTTTAATATAATCACGACGAAGCTCCTGGGAGGCAGCAAAGAAAGCCGACCCAGCGAAAATATGGTCATTCAGCAAGTCCGCGCGGGTGCGCTCCTCCTGATACCTCCTTTCAGTAGGAGGCACGGCATGAGCCCAGAAGTCCTCGCATACGCCCATGGATTGGAAGGAACTGTCTTCATTAATATTCCATCTCGGGCGGTAAACGTGGTCACCTTCCTGCAAAACACAAGAAATGTTCTAAGTCATAAAACATACTTATATGGAGGTACGCGCAGCGGAGCAACAAATTAAAACATACCTGCGGGGATGAAGCAGAAAAGTCAGCGCCAGCCCCACCAGAAGTCTGCGCTGCGAAGTCTTGTGGCATCGCAGGGCTGGCGCGGTCTCCCAAGGAGTCTTCAGCTTGAGCCCCCTCATCCTCCTCATCTTCTTCAATAGGCCTCTTCTCCTGCGACCTGGAGGGCTCTAAACCAGTCTCGCGGGGAGGGCTGCGTGTAGGAGGAGGCGAGGGAGGTCTCGGCGTCGCCAGTTCGGCGCGCAATACGGCTTCCTGCTCCTTTGTAATCCCAATAAGGGGAGACTCAGCACTAGCAGGAGCAGGAGCAGAACCAGCGGCGCCGGCAACGGCGCCAGGAGTGTCACCAGCAGGTTGTACGCCAGCTACAACTCCTATGAACAAATCAACAACAAAAAATGGTTTATGACTGGATCCAAAAGAAAAAATTCAGAAGACAAATGTGCAAAACATACCTTGGCGCAATTCTGTTCGCGCTGCGAACATCGCCATAAAGTTCATTCTACCCTTTTCAGAGGGTAGAACAGGGGACTTCGAGGCAGCCCCCGGCGCAGCCTCAGCACCTAGTTGCGCCTGAGGCTGATCTGCTACCGTCGCCGGTCCTGCAAACATTCAAATGCAAAAAGATTTAATAATAATTCAATCAGAATCGCCCTCATTGAACCATTATGGGTAAGCAAAGTATACCTTTCGCAGGCGCGGCACTGCTTCTCTCTTCAGCCGCGCGAAGGGAGGAGGTCACGCCACCATACCTCAAGTGGACAGGAGGTCTGCCCACTTTCACAGGCAGGGAAGCTAAAGAAACCTTGGTGGTAAACACCTGGGTTTCCTCAGGTCCCTTCGTTTGAGCATGGGGATGAGCGACAGGGGTGTCATCTTTCTTCTGTTTCTTACTGGCCCCTGCGCCAGATTTCCCCTTAGCTTTGCGTTTTAATAGGGGCGCCTCCTCTTCCTCCTCCTCCTCTTCCGCGAGCTCCAGCTCGTAGTTTTCGAGCGCATCTGCAAATGCAAGCAACAGAACTGTTAATAAACTTTGGTATTCTAAAGGAATAAGAATAAGTGCGAAGGCTTACCAGGCGCGTCGCTATCAAAGTCAAATTCCAGATCCACAGGGATGAACATGTCATCGAAGCGATCCGGGAAACCAACCTCCCCAGCGCCAAGCGCGACGGAGCCACCCTCCACTTGATCATCATAAGCGGCGTGGATATAATCCTTGGTGACTGCGCAAAAACAAGTCAAGTGATATCAGCAAAAAGAATTATGTTCGCGCAGAAAAAGAAATAAAGCAATGAAATAAACTTACACAACCCGTCGACTTGGATAACGGGCTCAAGCGCGCTGTCGGCCCACAGCTTACTCATGCCGACCCCCACTAGCGCCTCCTCGCGAATTTTCTTGGCGGGGGATGGTTCGGCGGTCAGTTTCTTAACCCAGGCGCCGGTTGGGTTCTTAATAACATCCGCATCCGCGGGCGCAGAATCGATCGCGCGCATCGTCATGCGGATGGGGATTACACCAGCCCTGATGTAGAAGAACCTCTCGGACCAGTCATGAAGGCTCTTGAATGACACGGTGCTGCACTTAACCTTCTGACTGCGAGGAATAAAGGAGATCCAAGAATCTTGGATCTTGGGCTTGTAAAAAAATTGAAAGCGCCGAGGGGTGGGCTCCTCGCGCTGTGATTTGCACATGAACTCGAAATGAGTCATGCGCACAAGTCCAAACGGATGGACTTGGGATATATGAATCCCGAAAAAATGTAACACCGCGCCTACAAACCTTGTCATCGGAAGACGAAGGTTGCAGTGGGTGAAAAAATGGGTGTACAGTGAAATATAGCCGGGAGGCGGGTCCGCCGCCGTTTGCCCGGCCCCAGGCAACACGCAGCCAAACAGGGTGGGAAAGCCCTGAGAGGCGATGAGGCTGTCGAGATCGGCCTGCCTCAATTTGCAGGGGATTTCATTCCACCTTTTCGTGGCCTTGGTCCTCCCTACTTCCTCCGATGTGGTCTCAACAACCCTCTTCCCCTTGCCCTTTTGCTTCAATGTCGACATCACCACAGATTTCACACGGCGTCTTCGAAAGGCAATAGAGGTGATTGAGGGGTTAGAGGAGTCTGAACTATCAGACATACAACTGCAGCAGCAGATAATCGAAGATTCGAAACGATGAATGCACTCAAATCAGAATGTGAAAGGCAGAAATTCGAAAATTAGCAACAATGAAGATGAAGATAAAAAAAAAAAATTTCTAAGGCCTGCTTTTATAGGCCCAGGAGAGAGAAATTTGGCAACTGATCGGATTTCACGCGCCGCCACTCGCAGCTGTAAGCCAACGTGGCCGCGGCACGTGTCCTTGACACTGTTTGAGGGGACATGAAAACGTAACGGAACTGCCACGGAGCAGAGACGCGCCCCCACTCGCAGGTGCAAACCAATGCGAGCGCGACACGTGTTCCAGACAGCTGTGCGAGGGGACATGAAAGGCAACTGTAGCACCTCGAGCACACGAAACGTCTGACACGTTTACGGCGCACGTCACCACCAACTTACCACGTGTTTGGACCCTTCGTTTCAACCAAATGGATAGAACTTCGCGCAACGATGGAAACAACCAAGAAAACGACAAAACCCCATTAAAAGACCAAATCAGTAAGTCTAATATCTATCTTACCGCGCTCGCGCGAGATAAGACACACATTAGACTGGGGGGGCTTGAAGAGGTATGTACCCGCCTCAACATCGAGCGGGGCGGGTCAACCCACAAGATATATACAAGACATTAGAAATCAAAGATATTATCAAGGCACAAAGCCAAAACTTATGCGCACAGCGCACATCACATATGCTCAAGCATCACATATGCTCACGCATCACATATGCTCGCGCGTATCACATGCTCACGCATCATATATGCTTATGCATATCACATCATGCGTGGCGCATCCGCGCGCGGCGCATATCACATGCTCGCGCTTCATACATGCCCACCCATATCTGCGCGTGGGGCATCCGCGCGTGACGCGTATCACATGCTTGTGCGTATCACATCTGCGCGTGAGAATATAGAGAAGACCTCGCGCATCCTCAGGATGGGCGCATATCACACATGCACATAATCAACCTCGTCCTTATCCAAATCAGGATTAGGGCAACCTTGATTGTGCACGTCAGACAACCTTCCAGAAGGCATCTTTTTAAGGAATAAGGATATGCTGATGTTGACAGCTGCTAAATGAAAGGTGGACAGCTCAACATGACTCATGGGTTACCACGTGATTATAACCAATGAAAAAGCACCAGGTGTCTCCGAGGACACGTGGCGCAAATCGATTGGAGGAGGCCAACAAAACCCTAATCTGGTCTCAGCTCAATCAGTGGAAACCCTAGCACTATAAATACATCATAACGTACACAGTTACAGACACACATTGATTCACATTGAAGCGTATTCAATCACATAATCATACAGAGTAACATACAGTATTCAGCTATTAAGCAATACTCTCCAAATTCCCTTACTCTCACATTATCATCTTCTCCTACATATACTTATTCTCACGCCGGAGGGTTACCCCAAAGAGGACCCCTCTGTCCCTTTCTGAGGGGTAAGTAACGGCGCTGTTCATTTTGTAGGTGGAAGAACACAGATCCAGAAGAACCATCGGTGAAATTAGTATAATCACACCCGAGGAAGGTAGATCTGCTACCAGTGAGTAGATCCACGTTTCTTCAGTACCTCTTAGCAGAAGTCATGTAACTACACAAGTTGATGGCACATTTGGATACTTAGATCCCGAGTATTACCAATCAGGAAAACTTACGGCAAAAAGTGATTTCTATTCCTTTGGTGTGGTCCTGACCGAACTATTAACCAGTAAAAGGTCTATTTCCTCAAGTGACTCGGGTGAGGGCTTGGTGTCAAGATTTAAGTATTTGATTAAGCATAATCGGTTTGTTGAAATTTTGGACAAACAAGTTGTGCAAGAAGCTATGGTGGACGATGTATTTCTTGTAGCTAAGCTTGCCAAGAGATGCATGAAAACGAATCGCATAAAAAGACCAAGCATGGAAGAGGTGGTTGCAGCTTTGGACAAATTAGGTTGGACAAATTAGGATTAGTATAAGTCCGTACAAGTGCATTATAGAACTTGAACTCACAACTAACAAATTGTAACGTGTACTTTAATACTTCCGGTCTTTGTATGAAGAAGAGAATCCGTATTATTAGATCTATATCATCTGAACTGAAGTGCATTGAGTTGTAACCCGTTAATCAGGGACTAATAACTCGAATGGGAACTCCTATGTGGACTAATAGGAATGTGCAAGAAAAGTGAAAAATAAAACAGTGGTGCATAACTTACAGATATTATCATTATAAAACCTTGTTAATGGTTTTTATCCTTCAGTCTATAGAGTTGATTACGTTGACCAACTTTAAGTAGGATTAGCTTTGCTATTCAAAAAGCGGGGGTTGCGGCGCAACTTGTTGCCCGTTTGCCTGCCATTTTATTGTAATCGTTTTGAGTTTAATGAGCAATTGCAAGCTATTCATTGAAAAAAAAATTATTCTAAAAGTTTGCTTGAATGTTGATAGTCTTTTAGCTTTTGTTATATGTGAGGTGCCGTCAGAGAGCTCGTTAGTATCCTCATGGCACATGTGTTGGGAGCAAATTAACTTCCTTGTTCTCATGATGGAGATTGTGGGGTTGATGGTTTGTTATGTGCTTGAGGGTCTATCATGTATAGGGCTGACAAACTTAATAAAATTCTTGATCAACACTGAATGTTGATGTTAATAATTATATATATACACACACACATATGTAAAGTTGATGATTGGTGCCGCAAGGCTCTGATTGGGCCAAGTGGCACCACCTCAAAGGTCCAATTTTTTTTTATTGGTTAAATGTTATTTCCTTTCGGTTTTTTTTCAAGATTTGAAACGAACGTTTTGTTTTTTGTATTACTGAATTTGTTTCGACTCGCCGCCACAACGTCCGGGACTGACAATACTCGAGTTCTACCGACTCACCTTTTTTTCTAGATTCGTAACGAACGTTTTGTTTTTTGTATTACCGAATTTGTGTCGACTCACCGCCATAACGCCCGGGACTGACAATACTCGGGTTTTACCGACTCACCGCGCAACGTCCAGTACCGACAACGCTCGAGTTTACCCACTACCGGGTTTTACCGAACTTAATTTTAGTTCCGGTACCGTAACAAATGTAAACGAAATCGACAAAATTCACGTTGACCCTCTGCCAGAAAGCCCGGATTTTACCAGCGCCCCAGTTTTGCCGACTCACCATCAGAACGCCCGAATACGAGTCAACTCACCGTTGCACGGGTTTTACTTACACCCGGGTTTACCAACCGAATAAACATTGTTTTAAATATGCTAACAAAATAAAATTATAATATGTTATATGAGTGTCGTAGAGTCACTTCCTCAGCGTCTTAGTCACCCCATTGTCTCACCTGAATTTTTATTTTTATTTTTGTTTTCATTTTAATTTAGTTCCAGTACAATAACGAACGTAGCTAATGTTGACTAAATTTGCGATGACTCGTTGCCGTCGTCCGGGACCAACTGACACCACCCCATTTGCCAACCTCAAGTTTTATTTTTATTTTTTTGTTTCCATTTTGTTTTACTTCAAGTACCGTAACGGACGTAGTTACTATTGACTAAATCGCGTTGATTCGCCACTACAACACTGGGTTTTACTGACCGATTTTACCGCGTAACGCGCGGGTAAATTACTAGTATAAAGTAAAGTTGATGGTTGATGCCGCAAGGTCCTGATTGGGCCAAGTGGCACCACCTCAACGGTCCAAATTTTTTTTTTAATTTTTTTTTGCTTTATTGGTTAAATGTTATTTCTTTTTGTTTTTTTTTTCTAGATTTGTAACGAACGTTTTGTTTTTTGTATTACCGACTTTGTGTCGACTCACCGCCACAACGTCCGAGACTGACAATAATCGGGTTTTACCGACTCACCTTCTTTTCTAGATTCGTAACGAACGTTTTGTTTTTAGTATTACCGGATTTGTGTCTACTCACCGCCATAACGCCCGGGACTGACAATACTCAGGTTTTACCGACTCATTGCAAAACGTCCAGTACCGACAACGCCAGGGCTTACTCACGCCCGGGCTTTACTGAACTTAATTTTAGTTCCGGTACCGTAACAAATTTAAACGAAATCGATAAAATTCACGTTGATCCTCCGCCGGAAAGTCCGGATTTTACCAGCGCCCCAGTTTTACCGACTCACCACCAGAAAACCCGAATACGAGTCGACTCGCCATTGCAACGATCGGGTTTTACCAACGCCCGGGTATACCGACCGACTAAACATTGATTTAAATGTGTTAACAAAAGAAAATTATAATATATTATATGAGTGTCGTAGAGCCACTGCCCTAGCCTCTGGGACCGACCGAAGTCACCTTATTGACTCACCTCAATTTTTATTTTTTGTTTTCATTTTAATTTAGTTCCAGTATCATAACGAACATAGCTAATGCTGACTAAATTTGCGATGATTCGCTGCCGTCGTCCGGGACCAACCGACGCCACCCCCATTTGCCACCCTCAATTTTTATTTTTATTTTTTTGTTTCCATTTTTTGTACTTCCAATACCGTAACGACGTAGCTACTATTAACTAAATTCACGTTGATTCGTGTCAGAAATAGTAAATCAAAATCTTATTATCAAACCACGACTGTTTATCCAAAAAAACGCTGCTATAAGAAAGCAAATGATACGAACAGAAAACAAGGCGAGACAACAAGAACGGCCTTTTGATACAGAAAATTATAACCAGAATTACAAAGAACAAAATGAATCCTTGATACAATGAAACCCTTTCTTAGATAAAGATGAAAGATCTCTCAGGTAGATAACCGAAGAAGAATCAGTTCATTAACTGAGCACCTGAAGATTGATAATGACGAGCGAGATAAGAATCATCTGATGTAGAGAAGTATCTTGATGAGCAGAGGAGATGAAGAATGAATGTGTGAGAACTCCATTAACTCACTGTAAGGCCAATATTTGTGACTTACGATATCAAATTACGAAACCCATTATTTATTCACGGTCAAGATAATAATTAATGTCGCGAGAAATCCGAACACGAGACGAGAGCTTTGACACGCGTTTAGCTTCAACGGGAATAAAGCTTCTAGATTATGTTTTTATTTGGCTATATATATGTAATATGTTGTCATATGTATGTGTATGTTTTGTAGTGTGTAAACAACTACCCAAGGGGAGCTCACCTTGGGTGGGATCGGTTCGTTTTATGTTATAAATCTTTTGTTACCGGTTAAGGAGTCGTTCAATATTATCTTTATATATTTGTTCGATCGTTTGTTTATACCGCACCCGTCTCGACAGTTTATCAAGAACAAAGCCGTTCGTTTGTCGGATCCGGTTTCGGGACCTACACGCACATAAAGAACCACATCTAATTGAGATGACAGACGACGATATATGCTTTTCAAGTCATAGGCCTTGAGCCCAATATATCTCCAGTCTGACACAAGCCTTTAGCCTATAATCACACATCTTGGCCCAGATTCAATATCCTCAGAATAAAGCATGAAACAACAAACGAAAATATATTTCAACAATTAGAGGAGATATTATAATATATGTTTGATATTGAATTGAGATATACACATATATTTCAACAATTCGCCACTGCGACACCGAGTTTTACCAACCGATTTTATAGAGCAACGCGCGGGTAAATTACTAGTTACTATTAAAATATATAATCGAAAACCGCTAGTCGATGTTTTCTTTACTCTCATTTTGTAGTGGTGAATGAATTTGCTCGCTCAAAAAGAGGTGACAAATTAATATGATACTTGGTGGAATTTTTTTTTTGAAAGGGATACTTGGTGGAATTAAATCAGAGGTTTGGTCCTGTACTCCTGTTTGTTAATCTTCTCCTGCTACCACAAATAATTAATCTTTAATGGATTTACCATATCTTCTGTCTATGTTCATATGCTGTATTCACTCTTTTCCCTGGCACAGTCACTGTTGACTGTTGTTAGTATCATTCATAGCAATGAATGGTAATTTTGACTATTAAGATCAAACATAGTTAATGCAGTATAATCTTTATGACGATGAGAGCTTATAACTATTTAATCACAATATTATCTTATAGACGAAATAAGAATATGTTAATTTATACACTGATTTTGGAGTTGATCATGATAGCTCCGTATTATATTAGCATACATGGAATGACGCGATCGAAGCATCACAGCGCAACTATTGACAGCTATAGCCATGACATGACACTTATCGTTGCAACAGAGCCAGGCTGTGACGTATTTATGAATTGTTTGGAAAAGTTTGATCTCCATAAACGTGTATCTACTAGCAAGTGAGGCTTTTTTTGAACAATGGAGAAACGATTTTTTTAATATAAGGAAAGCTAGTAGCAAGAAGAAGATAGAGCAAAGATTTACAATCATATACCCCATATATTTCATGAAAAATGAATATTTACAAAATTTCTAACTAAATTTACCAGACCATTAGAAGAAAAATAACTTCGCTTTTTATTCTTTATATATACATAAAAAGCGAATTTTCCATCCTCTATTATTTTGAAATCTTCATAGCTTTGTTGTTGAAAGTTTGTCATCTCTATGCGGGAGTAGAGATGAGCAATACGTAAATGCCACATCAGCATAAACCTATTGATGGTATTCATGTTTACAAGGTTTTAAATGTGTTCTGTGTTGGAGTTGACATCTTCAATACGAACAAGTATTCGCATTAGTTTATTAATTTCAACCACACAATTAGCTAACCCGACATAAAGATGGCAGAGATGAGATTTTCATATATGGGAGCACATTGCTATGATACTGTTGATAAACAAACATTGTTGCTTAGAACATATCATATATGTAAGCTAGGCTAAATTGAATATATAGTACAGCCGAATAAAGATACGATTCTTTTTCTCAAGACTATTTATTTAAGATGGAACTGATCACTCAATTAATTATTTCATAACACCATTGATCAATCAAATTAAGCATAGTGAAAACAGCTAGAATGCTACTGAAGTTGTTCTTGCTAGTTGTGGGGTTCACTACCTCACTCTTGCTCAGAATACATGAGTCCGATTCAGCCTCGTTAGCGAAGCCAGGTTGTCAGGAGACATGTGGTAATGTAACCATTCCATATCCATTTGGCATAGGGACGGACATGCAATTATTTGAACAAGTCATTTGAAGTCTTGTGCAGCTGATCGTCACAAGATCAGTATCCTCTTCAGTCTGCATATAAACAAAAATATCCGATTTTGAAATTTACCACGCACTTGGACAGTACTGGTGATTGATAGAGGTGCAAACTAGTCGAGGCAAGCCCGAGCTTGACTAGGCTTGAGCTCGGCTCATTTTGACTTATGAGAGCTCGAGCTCCGCTAGTGAGTCGTTCGGGCAAGCTTCTTATTATTTGTTAACTATTTATACACACTTTTAACTATTTTAATATATTTTGAGAAAACCTTAAACGAACCTAAGCTCATCTTGAGCTCGGCTGTGCAGTGTCAAATTAATACATAGAAGTCAAGAGAGTTCAAACTTAAAAATACACAAGACTCGTTAAGGCTCGACGAGCCTAAATGATCAATCTTCCCATGCAAGGATCAAGCTCGATAAGGGCCTGGCTCATTTCGTATGCTTTATCAATCCGATCACAAGTAGTTCGCGAGTGGTTAGCTCTTTTGCACCCCCAGTGATCGATGAATCAACCATGGTGTGTTCTTCCAAGAACGGAACACTGGAGGATTCCTTGATATGCTGGATCTATATTTTTTCCTTCCCACAAGATCATAATCGTTGTGCGTACGTAATTTACATGCAAATCTTAATGCAACGAGAAAATAACTTTTATTGAATCTGTCAGTGGTTGTACTGGCTTCAAAGGCCGGTTGCTGCCAACTTATCCCAGAATGTATAATGTCAAACGATTTTTAATCAAAAGGTTGCAATGGGAACCTCTACCTTCCCAATGGATGTCAAGATAATTTCCAAGACGTTATATCCGTTATGCCTTCTGATCATTGGTATATTAATTCGTATAAACTCACTCGTTCTATTTTCTTCAAATTAACAAATATATATCAACTCTTGCATGTCCGAAGCAATCAAATCATTGTTGCGAAGAGGTTGAGATTTGTGTTTATACACACGGGAGCTACAAGTGCATATCCCCACGTCGCTCGCCACAAATCGGTCGAATGTTTCAGTAAGTTATTAGTAATTCTATACCTCCTCTCGAGCGATTATGTCTAGCGAGATACAAATACGCATGCCCATAATACAAGCGGAGCCGACATGGCTCATTCCTCCCCTAGGCTCATGATGCATAACACATGCTCTTAATATTCTGAAGCAGAAATATGATGTGGGCTTTCTAAACAATGTAGAGACGATTGGGATCTCAATTCTCAAATAATTTTGAACAAGTGTTATTACTTGATTACCTAACACTGACTTGGACTTTCATGTTGTAAATTAACTAGTTTAATTCCCTTGTGAGTTGCATCAGGAATTTGGGTCGCTGCCGGTTCGTTCAATATAGTACCGATATAGTACCGGCACTCAGTATAAGATAAGAAAACCCAAAAATAAAGTTGTGATAATAAAAGGATGCCGACACTTGTTTTACATCGATCAAGAACATAAAAACGAATATTAGAAACGACTTCAATAGTACCGGTACCGATGTTTGGTCGGCATGATACTAATATTGTTGGGATGGTATCATTTTGGCTCGTCATGGTACCAATACCGGTATCTTACTGACACTCGCTATAACTTATGATACAAAAAAGATACTTTGTTGTGAATACAACCCGTTTTCAACCAAATTCATACGCAGATAAAATAGGCACGTTGTAACGGTATATTCGGTGTTCGTGCTTCTATTACTTTTACATTACTACTCACAACTAAGTTTCAGCAAAAAAATATATTAAGACGTAAATAAACAAAAAATCTAATCACGTCACAATGGTATATTCGGTGTTTGTGCTTCGATTACTTGTAATTACTACTCATAACCCGGTTTCAGAGAAAAACAGTATTGAGACAGAGAGAAAAATAGTCACGTCGCAACAGCATATTCAGAATTTTGTAAGAAAATCGTATTGCAAAAGTCATGATAGAAAACGAAATATGAAGTTAATTTAAATGTATTCGAGTTAGAGTTGATATCTTAGATACAAACAAATATACGAGTTAGTTTATCAATTTTAACCTCTCAATCTGCTAGACATATAGCAATATTTATTTCAGTTTCAATGTCACATAAGAACTAATAAGATGTCAAAGGAGATTTTCTTTTATACTAAAATCATGGTTTCAATGATCACAATGTTCGGAGCACATTACTATGTTACTTTAGATAAACAATCATTGTTGCTTAGAACATATCATATAAAAGGTGACAGCTGACAGGCAATATATGCAAGCTAGCTACGCTGAATTGAATACATACCAGCCGAATGAGGTAATGATTCTATTTCTTCATATATTTAATACGGAACTGATCTTTCAGTTATTTGTTTCATATCAATTTTTAACAATCAAAGCATACCAAAAAAACACCTAGAATGCAACCGAAGTTGTACTTGCTAGTTATGGTGTTCGCTACCTCACTCTTGCTCAGAATACACGAGTCTCATGCCTCGTTTGCGAAGCCAGGTTGTCAGGAGACGTGTGGTAATGTAACCATTCCATATCCATTTGGCATAGGGACCGGCTGTTACTTGAACGAGTCATTTGAAGTCTCGTGCAACGAAGCGTCACAGAATCAGTATCCTCTTCGGTTTGCAAATAAACATAAATACCCCATATTAGAACTTTCCATGAACTTGATACGGGTGCTTAATAACTCAGACATGTTGTGCGGTTCCCTGAATGCAACAGTAGCAGCTTCCTTGATCCTAGACCAGTATTTTTCCATTTCACAAGATCGTAATCATTACACGGCATCGGGATGCAACATCATGGTTTCTTTTTGGGTTGATCCGCACAATCAAATTACTTGTAATTCTTCATGCCATGGGAAAACAACTTTTACAGCCGCATCTTCCAGTGGTTGTACTGGCTTCAACGGTTGCTGCCAACATAGCATCCCAGAAAGAAGAACATCATATAATTATTCAATCAAATCATACAACACAGCGGATTCATGTCCTTTGGTTTTCGTTTATGAAAACAGTGTACCAATCCTTATTAACAAACCAAACTTTGATCTTCATGTTGTCTTAAACGCTTCGGTGTCCTTAAATTGGGTTGTCTCGCCTACCACGTGCCATCAAGCTAGCAAAACCGGAGGCAACTTGTGTGGTAGGCACAGTCATTGCGTTAATTCGATAAACGGCCTAGGATATAACTGTAAGTGCAAAAAAGGTTACAATGGGATGTCAAGGTAATTCAAAGTTATCCATCATGCCTTCTGATTGTTAAATTCTTATGAACTCACTCATCCAATTTTTTTTAAATCAGATGTTAATGACTCGTGTCCGAAGCAATCAGATCATTATTGTAAAGAGGGCGAGACTTGTGTATATAATAAACATGGGATCTACAAGTGCATATCCCGAAATCGTCCCAAATGGAAAGTTTCAGGTAGATATTTTTACATTCTTCTGTGTTATCATGCTTCGCAAGAAACGTTGATATAAGGCTATGTGTAGTGGGGGGCTATAAATTAGGGGTGATTTTTAAAATGTTGCGCCCAATCAGCAAAGAAGGATTTTTGTTTTAGGGGTGTAATGGTTTTGTATCCCATATATATGTGTGTGTATACACACACACACTCACATAAAATAATAATATTTTGAAAACCAAGCTGGCGACATGCAATTGTCCCCCCCCCCCCCTCCCCAGCATTTCGCCCCTTTTGTAGCCCGAGGGCGGCGTTCCTCTCCAAAATCGTCATTGTCGCCCTTGTTTGTAGCCCACCACACATACCCTTATTAAATAGCATGCACACGATACTTTATTATGACCTCCTGGCTCAAAAGTTTTGTTAGAAAAACAAAATAGATTGAAAACGTTTTCAAGCCATTCTTGTAGTACCGTTTGTTTTCTAAAAGAACTTTTGAGCCAAGAACACCATACAAGACACAACTACGTATTACCCTATTAATACTAGAAAGATGCCACCTACGATAAAAAAATGTATCTGTATATTTAGTGCTAAGATTTGGCCATGGCTTGACCATTGACTTATTCTACTAAAAATAAAATAATAATCAGTATTCACCCGTTAAGTTCTGCTTATTGCAGCAGATATCAACACGGCCGGCTCAACGAATGTGGAGGCCTAAATCGAAACAAGAATTTGAGGCATTTTCATCACGATTGCTAAGAAAAAAAATTGTTTATTAAAAGTTTTGAACTCATAACCTATACTTTCGTAATAACCAAGCCTACCACCACACAAATACATTACTTTGAGATTACTTTACCAATTATAATATATCTATATATAAAGTTTTTTTTTGGACTTGGAGGCCTTAATTAAGTGTAGACCTACAGCCCTAACTTGTTTTCGCTGTCCCACGAGCCACCCCTGGATATCAAGAACACAAAAAATAATTTGATTGTAAATAGTATGAAAATTGTTAAGCAAAGTTGTTCGATTAACTTGGTGAGAATGAATGATATTTACAACCATCAAGTATATATACACACTAAATGGCAGATAACCGTTATTATGGAACCGCTGCAACGGTTATATCAATGTTAGTTAACAAACATTAATCTTAATGTAATTACCTAGCTAGGTTACCCGACAAAAATCATCCTGAAATAATAATACATATGTTTGAGTACACTAATAATAATAAAAAACTAGATATAAACTAAAGAGTGAACTGCAGTTTTCGTTCCTGTGGTTTGTCCAAATATGCGGTTTTAATCGAATAGTTTTAAATTTGCGATTTCGTCCCTGCGGTTTCATTTCACTTGCAATTAAAGCCGAATTCACTAATCTCGTTAAGTCTGGTCGTTAAACCCATCAGCATGTCCTTCACGTGGGGTCAATTTTGTCCTTTATTTCCCAAAATACACCCCGGCCCCTCACATGAGGGGGCTAACGAATTACGACAGGGGTTTATTTAGAGAGAAAGATGACAAAGCCGCCCCTCACATGAAGGACACGCTGATGGTTTAATGACCAGACTTAACAGGATTAGTGAATTCGGGTTTAATTGCAAGTGAAATGAAACCACATGGACAAAAATTACAAATTTGAAAGTATTCGACTAAAACCACAAATTTGGACAAACCACGTGGACGAAAACCGCAGTTTACTCAAACAAAATTATGTTTATACTTCAACACTATTAACTCGACGCTATGTTAACTAAATTTAATTGCGTGTGCAGCAACTCTAGAAATCATAATTGGACTTTTAGCTTTTGGCGTTGCTGGTTGCTTGACATATATAAAGCTTAACAGTATAAGAAAAAATAAGATCAAGAAGAATTTGTATAAACAAAACGGAGGACCTCAATTAAAGCAACAAATATCTTATACTGAATCAAGCGTCATGATAATTAAGGTTTATACCGCTGAAGAAATGAAGAAAGCAACAAAAAAAATTTGTAGAAGAAGATTCCTTGGCAAGGGAGGACAGGGTACGGTCTACAAAGGGTTGTTACCGGATGGGACAGTTGTAGCCGTAAAGAAGTTGAACGTCATGGATGCAAATCAAGTAGCGCGATTTGTTAATGAAGTGATCATTCTTGCACAAATAAACCATCGAAATATAGTGAAACTGTTAGGTTGTTGCTTGGATTATCAAGTCCCCTTATTGGTATATGAGTGTTTGGCCAATGATACCCTCTCACAACATCTTCATGATGGGACGGTGCTTGCGAATTTTACATGGAAAGATTGTATATGAATTGCAAGGGAAGTTGCGGGAGCACTAGCCTATTTGCATTCTTATGCTTCACCAGCAGTAATTCATAGGGATATTAAGCCAGGCAACATATTATTAGATAATAACTACAAAGCAGTAGTAGCTGATTTTGGACTTTCAAGGTTAGTACCTCTTAACAGAAGTCATGTAACTACACAAGCTGACGGCACATTTGGATACATAGATCCTGAGTATTTCCAAACGGGAAAGCTTACCATGAAAAGTGATGTCTATTCCTTTGGTGTGATCCTCACTGAACTCTTAACCAGGAAAAAGTCTATTTCCTCAAGTGACTCGGGTGAAGGCTTGGTGCCAAGATTTACGTATTTGGTGAAGCATAATCAGTTTGATGAAATTTTAGACAAGCAAGTTGTGCAAGAGGCTATGATGGACGATGTACTTCTTGTTGCCAATATTGCCAAGAGATGCATGAAATCGAAGAGCAAAAAAAGACCAAGCATGGAAGAGGTGGTCGCAGATTTGGACAAGTTAGGAGTAGTGTAATTCGAATTTCCTGATAAGTTCGTCTTAGAACATGAAATAATAGCTAGCTAATTCTAATACATATGATCCTCATAGGTTAGAGCTACTGACATAGCAAAAAGAGTAATCTTAGTTTTATAGTTTTTTTATGTGAGACAGTAACCATTATATGATAGTTGGGACTGGGTACGCGTACCTCACCCCCCCCCCCTCCCCCGGGTTTTCTGATGTAAAAAGAGGAGAATATTAGTGATATGAGAAGGAAGAAGTGTATGGGTTCAAGAATTAAAAGTTACGTCTAGTACAACCCTTCTATTGGCGTGACACTTTTATAATGAAAACAAAGAATGCTTTTGTACACATACATCATTCATATGTAATTCGTGGTTATATATATTTATGCATGTCGATCTATTATTTAACACTTATCATGATATAGGATGTTTAATTTAAAACTTACAATTATGAGTTAAAAACTTATCACTACAAAATCATGTCGATTGAGCGGTTTCGGGAGTCATTCTATGGAGTTCGTTTTGGACTGGAACAAATGGGTCCCCTTGAAGGTCAACATATTCGGGTGGAGAGCGCATGCAGAAAGGGAGAATCGCTACATCCGATGCATTAAGGAGAAGAGGGGTAACCATACAACAGAGTTGGTGCTATTTATGTGGGAATGAGCAAGAAGACAATTTTTTGTAGTAGTTTTTTTTAAGCTTAAAGCTGAAAACTCATAAAAGCTCCCTATCAAAAATACTCGTAGTGTTCTAAAAAAAGTTATAAGCTTTTAGTATTTAAATTTACTTAATAACCTTCAAGATATATACATTTAGTAATATGTTTTTTTAGTTATGCTCATTTTGTTTATTTTATACGTTTTATTAAAAGCTCAAGCTACTTTATCAAAAAACTAAATATATCTAAATATATCTGAAAACCTACAGCTACTAACTTCAAGCCACCAGCTAGAGCTAGTTTTGCCAAACATACCCCAAATCTTTTAAGGAACAATTGTGTAGTTTTTTTAAGGGCTATGTATTATAAGCACGACCCGAAGCTTAGCCCAAACAGAAAACCAAGCAACAAGCCTAACCAAAACAATTAAAGGAAATTAAGAGGATGAATGATACAAAGCAAAATTACAAATTTAACACAACATTGGATCTAACTTCACCATGAAGAAAGCACCATCCTTTATCAATGTTAAGCCGAAAATATCTACGGCTATTTTTGGCACTTATATCATAATTATTTTGTGAATATTTGTTAGTTTATGTTTGATTGTGTTAGTCCCATTTTGTATATTTAGTCTTTTGTATTGTTTAAGTTATATGTTTGGGCCTACGGGTCATTTTGCATATTGTTGGGCCACGGTCCATTGTAAAGAAGCCCATGGGCATTTGACATATCATACTTCTCATGCATGCTTCCCTATAAATAGGGAGCATGCCATGAGAAGCAAGGTTGTTGAAGTTTGATATACATAAGAAAACCTTTTGTAAGATCTCTATTACTTTCTCTCTCTCTAACTTCTACTATCCGTGACTGAAAATAAACTCAAGATCCGAGACCTCTTGGTTGCTTAGTGTGATTTCCGCTAGCACTAAGTTAGGTTGATCCAATGACGTTGTTTGATCCACCCGACTTGGGACCTACAATTGGTATCAGAGCTTCGGCTCACTAGTTGAGGGTTTTTGGATCACAACCTTGGGTTTTGATCTTGAAAAGAAGAAAATAAGTGTTCAAAGTGTTCTTAAAAATATATATATATATATATATATATATATATATATACACAAAAAAAGAATTGTCAACATCTTCATAAAATGTCTTAGAATGTGTTTGTGTTGAAAGTCATAAGTGTTAAAGGTGATATTTACGGGTTCTAGGTTTGTTGGTTTGATAAGGGATTCCTTTCGCTTCGCTTGGGATCCTTTCGCTTCGCTTGAGGCTATTTAAGCGAAAAAGGTTAACTGTTTGGAAGATTAATTTCTTTTGAAGACTTACACCATGGCAAGTACTGATTACGAGTTATTGAAGGATTATTTGTTGTTAGAAAATCAAGTTAGAACTCCTCAGAAACCTCCTAAGTTTATGACCTTAGATGATAACTTCATTGATTTTAAATAAAGGTTCATGAACTTCATCTCATTAACTGAAACTGATTTAATGAGATGTTTTAAAGTTGGTCCTCATGTTCCAATAACTCGCACTGATGCTGGAAAACAGCTTAAGGCACCAGAGAATTATGATCAAGATGATTTGGATAAATTAGCACAAGATAAGAAGGCATTTCTGTTGTTGACAGTCTGTCTGTCAAATGAAATCACAGAAACACTACGAGAACACAGAAGTGCTAAGGGTTTATGGGAAGCTCTTGTTGAAATGGTTGAAGGAAATGCTGAAATAAGAGAAAACAAGAAGGCACTGTTGAAGGAAGAATTCAATATGTTCAACCATCGTCAAGGTGAAGCTGTGCTTGACTTAGTGAAAAGGTTTGAGAAGCTCATTGTCAAAGTAAGAGCTGCAGGTGTTAATATTCCCAACACTAAGGTAAATCACAAGTTTATGAACTCTTTGCCTTACAGCTGGAGTGTAAACACAATAACTATCAAGAGAACCACAAATCAAAATGGGATGACAAATGGTGAACTAATATCCACCATCAAATCATTCAAAATGGATGAACAGATGAGGATAAACAATCACATGAATTCTTTGAATCAAGCCGGAGTAAGTTCTACATCCTCAAGTGTGCCAACAGCTTTTGTCAGCAAAACCCAACCGAATGTATATCCCGTGACTAATCCCAAGTACTCACCAACTATCCCTTCACAATCAACCGCTTTCATTTCCACCAACATCCCATCAACTCCATCCAGTGCAAGTTCATTTCAAAAAGCAGTCGACAGTGCAGTTGCTCAAGCTCTGAAAGCACATGGAATTTCTGCGACAAAACCTCAAACAAATAAGCCATCCAGCTATTGTGAAGCAATTCCCATGCTAAATGATTCAAATGTGACACTAGTTAAAGCCTTTCTGTCTTGTCATGAAGAGCTGTTGCAAGGGAATTTGTTACCTGCTCAGTTTGAAATAGGTGATCTGAAAGACATAAATCAAAAGGATCTTGAGAAAATGGACATCAAGTATCAGATGGCCATGGCTGTGCAAAGGGCCACCAACTTCATCAAAACCTACGGAAAAGACAGCTTCAATGATTCGGATCGAAAGAGAATTGGTTTTGACAAGAGCAAGCTTCGATGCTACAACTGTGCAGAGATGAGTCATTTTGCTAGAGAATGCACAAATCCTCCCAAACCAGCAAACGATATACAGGTGACAGAAGTAACTGAAGAAGAGGACGCAAAAGCTGCTGGAAAGAGGCCTGAGGATCAAAGGGCAAACAACTCAACTCAAAGAATCAGAAATCGTTCACACAAGGGCAGCTCAAGCTCTAATTCAAGAGCACTTGTTTCTCAAACAGGAATCCACACCGATATGAATTGGGACGAACAGCTTCAAGAGTTGCAGAATCCTTTAAATATGGCTAGCATGGCTTTCACTTCAAACGATGAACCATCTTCATCTTCTGCTGTCGATTCTTGTGCATTACACCTCGATGAGGTAAAACGAAATCTCTGCACAGAAGCATGTGTCAACAAAGTTATATACTATAGATATTTGCAAGACGAAGTTTTGAAAGAAAATGCAAAACTTCATCAGCTGAACACTGAATATGTAAAAGCTGATAAGATCTACATTGAAAAGATCAAAACTCATCACGATGATGTCGCTAATCTTAGACTTGAAATTTTTCGAGAAAAACATAATGTCACTTACTATAAGGACATAATCAATAATTTAAAAGAAAAAATTACGAAATTAAGACTCGAAGTTACTAATAAGAAAGAAATGGAAAAACAAGTCGAAAGGTTCGAGGCATCATCTGAGAAGTTAGATAATCTTATTGGAGCCTAGAGAAGTACTAAAGTTAAAACGGGGTTGGGGTACGACTACACGGCCGTACCACCACCATTCAATGATAACTACACCAGTTTACCCCACTTTAGCTATAATATTTCTCCTGATGAGGAAATGGCATACAGTGTTGGTAGGATACCAAAACCTGTGACATTTATTCCCGCAGCATCTCAGACTGTTGCTCCAATTCAATCATTTGAAAATGCTAACGTCAATGTGTCTTGTGAAGCAGGAAATGTAAACAATGGTGATTGTGGGAAAATTAATCAGGATCTAAAGCCATGGAGGATTAGAACCACGTTTTGAGTCATGTGTGGGTCTAACCAAAAGCATTAATAACCCTGTCTGTAACAAAGTTTGTGAATCAATGTTGGATTGTTTAATGTCATAATCAAAACCTGTATTTTGTGAAACCTCTCGTGAAGAAAATTGAAAAGAAGTATGTAATGAAAGTGAATATTCTTCATCTGATTCTGAGCATGAAACAATTTTTGATGAAACAAATGTAACTAAGGTTAATGAACAAACAAGTTCTAGGTGCCTGTCAAATGATCATGATTTTGAGGACTTACGAAAACAAGAAATTGTCTTTGAAAATGAAAAACCAAGCACGTCATGTAAATATATGCCTTCAAAGAAAACTTCATTTCACATAATACCACTAATAGAAATAGTTCTCAATCTTATGAACAATTTAATAGCACCTACTACTACACTGGTCATAAACCCAGGCAGTCAAATTACTTTGCATCGAATCATTCAAATGTGTTCATAGATAGAGGTTTTCAATCCATTAACTCTCCCACATCACCTCACCCCACATATTTCAGTGATCAACATGTCTATGATTGTAACAAAAGAAAATGTTGTTTTGTGTGTGGTAATCCGTCTCCTCTTGCGAGACACTGCAAGAACTGGCATAAGCAACAAAGAGACGCCTAAAGCAGGTTTGGTGAGACATTTACTGAGTTAAACGTTCAACCTAAGAAAATGTCTTATCAAACTTGTACCTCAACCAGTAAGATGGATTCAACAATTAAAAGAACCGACAAACCCAAGAAACCTTTTTGGCTTACACAAAGAGAAAGGAAGCGGTTAGCCAAAGGGTCAAAAGCTGAAAACTCTAAAAACCCCTCTAAACCATTTTCAAAAGCAAACAAAGAAGATTTGACAATCAAACCCAAGTCAAAACGAAGGCAATCAAGAAAATCTTTTAAGAACCGAGGGAATCCCAACACCAGTTCCTCGAGTGATTGCACTTCATATTCGGATTCTCCAAAAGATTACATTTTCAAACATCATAAAATAAAATTGGGTGATTTTCTGTTTTCTTTTCCCGAGACAAGTTTGTCTCGGGACCCTTCTACTAACTAGCTGCTCATGTATGTAGGGTCAGCCTGGAAGGCCTGTCAACAGTATTTGGTACTTGGACAGCGGCTGTACCCGACATATGACAGGAGATGAGTCCCTATTGTTCGATATAAAGCCCTTCGATGGTGGACAAGTTTCCTTTGCTGGTGACATAGGAGGAGAAATCACGAAACAAGGCAAGGTCTCCAATGGCACATTGACCTTCGACGAAGTCAATCTTGTGGAACAACTCAATCACAACTTACTCAGTGTCTCTCAGATCTGCGATAAGAAATTTTCAACTCTTTTCACTGAAAATGAATGTCTTATTCTTAAACCAGGTTTTAAAGTCCCGGAAGAGTGGATCATGTTACGTACTTCGAGGCACAATGACGCATACATTCTGGACATGAGAAGCAATTATTCCATGCGTACTACTTCTTGTTTGATGTCCAAGGCCTCGGAGAACGACTCATCCTTATGGCATCGACGTCTAGAGCATGTAAACTTTAAGAACTTGAATAAGTTGGTTAAAGGTGATCATGTGAGGGGCTTGCCTGTAAAATCATTTCATTGTGCTGAAAAATGTTTATCTTGCTCAAAGTGCAAATAGCACAAACTCCCTCACCGCCCTAAGAAGGTCAATTCCATGAACTCCACTCTTCAACTGTTGCATATGGATCTTTTTGGTCCTGTTCAACCAATGGCAATAGGTCGAAAAGCCTATTGTCTGGTTATTATTGATGATTACTCGCGTTTCAGTTGGACTTTTCTGCTAGGTCACAAGGATGAGACATCTCAGTTTCTTATCAGATTCATTGTGTTGGTTGAGAATCAGACGGACAAACGAGTAAAGTGCATCAGAAGTGACAATGGAACAGAATTCTGCAACAAAGCTGTCAACGAATTCGGTCACAACAAGGGGATTCTTCATCAGTTCAGTGCACCCTACACTCCTGAACAAAATGGGGTGGCTGAACGACGGAATCGTACACTAGTTGAAGCTGCAAGAACCATGCTGTCATACTCCAAACTCCCTTTATTCTTCTGGGGGGAAGCCATTAACACTGCGTGCTACACTCAGAATCGCGTGTTGCTGAATAAAAGATTGAATAAGACACCTTATGAAGTCTTTTATGGAAACAAGCCAAGGGTTAATTTCTTCAAGACATTCGGTTGTCCTTGCACAGTGCTTCAATCTAATGTTGCCACAACTTCAAAGTTTGCTGAAAAGGCAGATGAGTGCTACTTTGTAGGTTATTCCGCTAACAAAAGCGCTTATCGTGTGTTCAACAAGAAATCCCGAGTGATTTTGGAGTCCTACAACATCGATTGGCAAGAACTAAACCCTACCGATGCACACAATGGTCCTGATTGGATGTTTGATTATGAAGGCTTGTTCAGGCAGTTTCGAGGAATGTATGTACCATCTTCTGCGCCAGTGATGTCTTCTGATGTTTCTGCACTAACTCCGACAATTGTTGATCAATCAATCTTGATGCATGCTGTTATGAAAGGTTTGACAGACATACAGATTGCTGCACCTGCACCCGAACTTAATGTTCCACATATGGCTAATCAACCTGTCCCGGTAGTCAATGTGCAAACATCTGCAGAATCTACTAAAATACTCGCGGTCGAAGACATAGATGATTCAGAATCCGACTCATTTATGTCAGCTGACAATGTTGAAGGTGTTCAGACCAATCAAGCGGCAGATCAACAAACCCACCAAACGAATACTTCCCCAGCTGTTGATCCAAGTATAGTTGAATCAGTTCCTACACCTTCCTCAGGTGAGGACGTTCATTGATCTGCAGAGGAAGCTGTTCAAAAGGATGTGCAGATTGACACCGTTCCCATTGGAAATTCTTGAAGCACCATCTCATCATCAGTTCCTGATTTTGTCGTACCTTTCTACGACAACCTATGGGAAGACACCATCACTCACGAACATTTGGTTGATCAAGAAGAAAACGCAAGGGATCCACAACCAAATGCTGTTGTCGATGTGACTACGGTCTTTTGTCCCATAGAGAGCCTGACCATTAAACTGGAGGCAACACCAGTCGTGAGTGTCGAACCCACTCCACAATTACCGATCCATCGTCGACATCCGACTGAGAACATCATAGGCGATCCATCCGCTGGCATCCAAACGCATCGGCCAGATTGGAAGCAATTCTTATCTTTTTGGCCTATGCGTCGTATATGAATTTCAAAGTATATCAGATGGATGTGAAGACTGCTTTCTTGTACGGGAAAGTAAAAGAAGAAATTTATGCTCCTCGTGCTTGGTATGCCACACTAGCTGATCATTTAGTAAAGAATGGAAACAAGAGAGGCATTGTTGATCAAACTCTCTTTGTCAAGAAAGTGAAGGATGATTTGATTCTTGTTCAAGTGTATGTTGATGATATTATCTTCGGATCCACGAATGAGACTCTGTGCAAGGAGTTTTCTGAGATCATACAAAAGCGATTTGAAATGAGTTCCTTAGGGGAGATGACTTTCTTCCTGGGCTTACAGGTTGAGCAAAAGACGAACGGGACTTTAATTCACCAAGAAAAGTACGTTCATGACATTGTTCAGAAATTTGGATTCAATGACTCAACTGCTTTTATGACACCAATCGCTACTCGTCCTGTTCTCGTTCCTGATCCATCAGGAAAGCCAGTCGATCAACATCTTTATAGGTCAATGATTGGTTCCCTGATGTATCTCACTGCAAGCAGACCGGACATCATGTTCCTTGTTTGCCAGTGTGCCATATATCAATTTGACCCAAAAGAATCCCACATGACTGCTATCAAACGTATCTTCAGATACTTGAAAGGGAGACCACGTTTGGGTCTTTGGTACCCAAAGAATTCTCCCTTGGAACTTCATGCTTACACCGACAGTGATTATGGAGGATGCCACTTGGAAAAAAAATCCACATCTGGTGGATGTCAATTCCTGGGAGATCGGCTGATCTCATGGCAGTGCAAGAAACAACTCACTGTGTCTACATCCACAGCCGAAGCCGAGTACATCGCCGCATCCAGCTGCTGCTCTTAAGTGATTTGGATCTAGCATCAGCTGTTGGATTACGGTTTGAATTTCTACGGATCAACGATCAAATGTGATAATGAGGCGGCCGTTGCTATTGTCAAAAACCCGGTCCAGCACTCAAAGACTAAGCACATAGACATCCGAATACATTTTATTCGTGATTGTTATAATCGTAAGCTTGTCGACATAAAACGAGTCCATATTGATTTTAACTTTGCTGATCTCTTTACAAAAGCCTTCTGTCGTGCCCGATTTTTGTTTCTCGTTGAGTCATTGGACATGATCTCCTTTCAGTAAATTTGTATTATCTATCTTTTAGTTTAAAACTGTAAATATTTTTCAAATATGTCACACTTTTAGAGGAAGAAAATGAGTTAACTCTAACTCTAACTCACCAAAAAGATTTTAAATTTACTTTCAGTAAAACAAAACCAAGTCATTTGACTTAACAAAAAGATGTTAATTTTATAATTTAAAGAACATTCAGAAAGAATTGTCCCGTTTAGAGGGAGCTCCTGCTTAGAGGGAGTCGGAAAATTAAAATTTTCAAATTTTTGAGAATTTGATCCGACTATATGGAAAATGATAGTACATTGGTTTGTAATAACTCTAGCGCGTTACAAGATAAGAACAAAAGGCTCCAAGGTCATTAATTGATGTGTAGGTAGGCTTGACAAACAAGTAAGTGTCAAGTGATATAAACTTAAATTCTTGCCGGTGCTAGTGGATATACAAGTATGAAGCGGTTGTATGATTCCGTGTAGTCATATTTATGAAGGCAAAAATATAACTACACATGTCATACCCAAGCCTCTTTTTACCTGATCACAGTCGTCTTATGAAAAATCAGTGTCATTTTTAATTTTCATTGAGTCAAGAAAAAGAGTCAAATAAAGCGTCAAGAAAAGCAAGAAAAAGAAAAATCAAGAAAAAGAGTCAGTTCTAGGAATTTTAACTTCTGTTTTATTTCTTCATTTATTTTGATTCAAGCCTTGGATTTTCTCTGCGCGATAATATGGTATTATCCGACCTGATTGTTAAGGCCCTGAATCTTCTGCTTTGTTTTATTTTCTTTCTTTTGTTCAAGCCTTGGACTTTCTCTGCGCGATAATATGGTATTATCCGACCTGATTGTTATGGCCTGAACTTCTGCTTTATTTTAATCCCTCTAGATTGAGTCAAGTGTGCAAAGCACAAAGTGTCATATGTATTGTGTACTGTGTACAGTAAGTCAGTCTGTTAATAAGTGTACTGTGATCAACTAAGAAAGGTTTAAGTCAAGTTGAGGTGATATGTTAACACAAAGAAGGCCTGAGATATGACGGAATCAGTAACATGTCCGATTGAGTGAGGACCACATAAGCACCGTGCCAAATTGTACCTAAATTGTATCACTTTTGGCATCAAAACACTTGCCAAGTTGAAAAGAAGGACAATATCTACAGTCAACGATGAACTTGTGTCACAATAACTTCATAATGGAAACGCGATATAGAGCTTTGCAAATTAATATGATTCCATATCGCGATCATTCTTTGAATATTAATCAAAGAAAGTACTATGTAAATTAATTTAATATTATTATCATTTTTTGTTTTAATTTTTGTTTTTTTTGTTTAATTTTAAATTTTGTTTTTAAAATTTTTTTTTCTTTTATTATGTTGTGTTTTGACAAAAGAGAGCGATCGTGCAAATGATAACAGTTATGGACCAACAAAAGAAAATTTTATAAACAATTTAGTGCTTGGATTCGGTGGGTAAATGTTTTTCGGGTTTGAAAATGCAAATATTGTTAAAAACCGAGGACTGAGAGTGCATTTTCGGTGAATACTCACGATGTTTTGACTTTTTCGCGAGATAGGCTGACTCTATATATAAGGGAAACCTAAAATCTCTTTTACTCTTCACCAAAATATTTTTAACTTTTCACTCTCCTCTCTCTCTCTAATCTTCAAACACAAACCCAGATTTTTCTTCAAATCTTCAAAGCATCCGGTCCTCAATATTACAATTATACCGTTGGATCCAGTGTATCCACCTTCGGTATAACATCAAAACTTCATTAATCATTCATCTTCATATTTTCTGGGTTCTTATGGATTGAGACGACGGTTCAAATGTGACGTCGGATCAATTCATAATTGATCTTCATATGCAATTGGTTCATCTGTTAAAGATTAATCTGTTTTGGACTTGTAAAACTTGAGTATCATCATTATTTATTAGTGTTAGGGTTATTTGTACAAAGTTTGTAGATTTAAGCTTTTGTTCATCAGTTCATAGGACAAATTAACCTAGAAATCATAAGGGCTTCAAGTTCAAACCCTCCAGAAACCCAATTCGCTTAAAGGCGATCTTGAGTAAAGTGAGAAGTGGCTAAAAGGGACTAAGTACAGGTTTTTCGCTTGAAGGGTCTTTCGCTTCGCTTGACCATGCGAAGCGAAACACTTCTCTGTTTCGCTTCGCTTGACCATGCGAAGCGAAAACACTTTCTGTTTCGCTTCGTTTGTCCATGCGAAGCGAAACTCTTTCTCATGCAAAAAACTCATACTTAGAAAATTTTTCAGAAATTCAACTGATCTGTTATCTCAAACACACTGTTTGAAATTGTTGACTGATCTGAACTTGATCTTTGTACCTTTTGTTCCTATTAACTTGTAATTTGGCTAAAGTTAACTTATTAACTTATTATATCTAGAATGTACATAATGCTAAATCTAACTTATCTAATGTATAAATTCTTAATATCCATGTAAATATCCAGTTTGTCTTGGTCTGACTTAATGATGATTCTCATGATCTTTTGTTTTTACATTTCAGGGTCATAACAACTTTTGTACTCTAGCGTTGCCTAAAGCAAAGGGTGACAAGGTTTTTACTCCTATGGTCAAGGGGCTCAGGCAATCACCCCTTTCATATGCCATCACCGCAGATCCAGCAATCTACTACAAGTGGATCTTAGATTTCTGGGCATTTGCCAAAATTGCTGATGATTCTATGTCCTTCACCACGACAGTTTCCAGACAAGAATTAACTATCACAGAGGAGGATATTAGAAGGGTGCTAAAGATCGACGACCAATCTGATTACAAATATGAGAGAGGAAATAAGAAGATGTTGGAAGAATTCGTTACCCAAATGGGGTATGATACGGAATGGAAAAGTTTAGAGAAGAGCCATCTGTCACCGTATTGGAGATTCCTCTTCCACATCATTACACACTGCTTCACAGATATTCGAGGCGGTTTTGACAGCATGAGCACAGATTGGGTTCGAGTCATGTACGCACTGACCAACAAAGAGAAGTTTAATTATTCACGACGTATATTCTTGTGCATGCTCGCAAATATCAAGAGTGGGGCCACATTGTTGATGTACCCAAGATTTGTGCAGTTATTATTGGATGATACGATCCCAGACATTCAACGACCGGGAGACAAGAAGGCCAAAGACAAGAAGTCACACCCCGAGCCATTTCACGTTCACGAGACCAAGATGTCAGTATTTGGCGTGCTGTTGAGCACCAAGGGCAGAGGTCATCAATACACTGGACCACGACCTGGGCCCAAGTTTGGATTGTTTGAAGACATAGAGCCTGCTGGGGATGAGGCATCTGAAGAAGGAGAAGGTGATGCAGAACCGGTAGCTGAAGGAGGTCAAGATTCGTCCGATGAGCTGGCCGAAGATAGAACAAAGGCCAAACACGATTTGAAGAGAAAGATAGCAGAAAAGGGCAAAACAATAGAGCTTGAGGAGGAGGAGGAAGACCAGCCGCCCCTAAAGCGTTTGAGGAGACATGGAGACTCCCAGAAGTCAACCAAGTCTCATGTCACGTCTCCCTCACAAGACAAGCCCACAGACCAACCAAAAATTACCAAAGAAGCCCTAGATCAAGCCCTCAAATCCTTAGATGTGACCAAAATACAAATCCCTACCCTCAAACCAACTAAAACCAGAAAGAAATCCAAAGCCAAGAAAACCAAAACCCTACTCCATGACTCACCTGATTCCTCACCTGAACCCTCACCTACAGACCAACCAATTCCAACTTTCCTACCCCAAATACCTTCCTCACCACACTCACCACCTCAACAACAACCTCATCCTGAACCTACCCAAGCCTCAACACCACCTTCACAGCCAACATCATCCATATTCACTTCCTCAGTTTTCAGCTCCCCAATTCAAACTACAAGCATATGGAGCAAAACCGTCCTTACTTCACCTACCCAAACCATCACACCAACTACCACACAACCAACACCACTCACCACTATAGCCTCACAAATCCTCACTCAAGCCATCACCTACCCTTGCCAACCACCTCACCACCCATAACAACCACAACCCCACCATCAACCATTATCTCTCCCAAATCGATCTCACTAGGGATGTCTGCGACACCTCCAGTATACGCTGATCCTATCCTAGATAGGATCGTCGCACTGGAGGAATCAAACGCCAAAAGGGCAGAACGAGAGATTGCCCTCCTCAAGCTTATCAAGGAGATTAAGCAAAGGGCTCTAGAGGACGAAAAGGAGAAGGCGGCCCTAAAGGAAAGGATACGGGTGTTGGAAGAGCAAAAAGCAGCAAGTGATGAAGTTGCTGAAAATCAACGGTTATTGACCAATACCTTCCACACCCGCATCCAAAATCTTCAAACTTTGATGAATCATGAGGCGTCCGAGAATGCTAATCTGAGAGCCGATCACGCTAGACTTGGAGATCGATTGGGCACACTTGAAAGAAATTTACCAAGTGCTAGTGCTCTCAGAACAAGCATTCACAAGAAAATTGAAGATGCCACAAGAAGGTAGGATGTTGAGAAGGAAGCTACAAACTCACGAGTTGCTGATTTGGAAAATCAACTCGCTTCCTCCACCTCTCTTGAATTGCTCAGATCAGACATGGAAGCCATCAAAGAAAGATTAAAAGATCAAGAGCGTCTGAATGAGCTACAGCTCAAAACAAATGAAGAGATGGTGAGCAAATACCAAGCAGCCTCAGACCTGATGGGTATTCAGGAAGACGAATTTCATGGTCTGGAGGATAGGCTTGATGCTGTTTTTAGAACTTGGAGAAGGTCTGGTGAGACTTCTCAAGTTGGTGGATCGAAACCAGCCGCAGGTCCTTCTGTGGCCATGCGAGGAGTATCGGTTGCTGTGTCAGAAGGAGAGGCGACTGTTGGTCGGTTAGTACAACAGGGCGGCCAATCTAGCGGCGCTGGTGGTGGATATGATGGAGACGAAGAGGATGATGATGATGAAGAAGATGACGACAACGATGACGTACATGACAGTTTTGATGATGATGATGACGATGGTGGCAACGGTGGTGGAGGAGATGGAGGAGCCGGGACAGCAGGAGGTGGAGGTGGAGCTAACACTCAATCACCTCCACAATCTCAACATGATACTCAAGACCCTGCTAACCCCGGCTCAGCCAGTAAAGTCAGAGAGATGATTTGATACTTGACAGCTTATACAAAGATCTCATCTCTCCGACAGACAATACAGGTGTAATCGTTGACTTTATTAATGCATGTATAAGCTTTGAGGAGTTCATAGAGGGAACTGAAAAGGAAATGGCGGTGAATGAACAAGAAGATGACATAAATTACTCGCCAAATCCAGATACTCCTCCTGCTCAAGCTTCGGAGGCTCCTGTAACAGCTCCTATCCCTGCACCACCACCAAAGAAGAAGCGTAAGACACATATCGTCACGGACTGTGCGTCTGCCCGCGTGCTTAACTATCCATATCACGAAGACTCGCTGATCGTATATGCTAGATATGATCAACGAAATAAAGTTTGGGCCATCAGACGCTACAGCGGGGATCTTATTTATCTTACTCATCACGAGCTGAAGACTCTACCTGAGCTTGATCTGAATTACTTTCAGAAAGCTTTAGATCCTGGTGCTACTGGGAGCACGCTGGAATGTTGGGTCCTGACTTACCTGCAGCATCAATCGAAAGTCAACTACAAAGACTTCGAGCCAAATAAGGGTCGCAGATACCGGAACCCAAGAGAAATAGACCCGGCTACCGGAGAGCCTCGCAAGATGTGGAGATACAAGGCGCCCAGAGAATGTCACGAGATCTATCATGGCGAGCCTTATCTTCCCAACACTCTCCGAGATTTCATTGTTTGGGAATTTGATAACAAAACCGGCGAGGCCGTTATTCACTGCTGTGGTATGCACGAGATCAGAGTGTTTGACGAGCATGAGCTTATGGGACTCCACATTGAAGATGTGAAGAAGCTCTACAAGAAGCCGCTGGTAACCGTCGAGGATATAGGTCGTCAGAATACCGACCGGATAGTGGAAGCCTTCAACAAGTTCGTGCGTAGACTTGTTGAACTTCCACTGACCGAGGACGAATGCCTGATTTACGACACCGACGGGTTTCAATACTAAAGACTAGAGGGAGATTGTTAGTCCCATTTTGTATATTTAGTCTTTTGTATTGTTTAAGTTATATGTTTGGGCCTACGGGTCATTTTGTATATTGTTGGGCCACGGTCCATTGTAAAGAAGCCCATTGGGCATTTGACATATCATACTTCTCATGCATGCTTCCCTATAAATAGGAAGCATGCCATGAGAAGCAAGGTTGTTGAAGTTTGATATACATAAGAAAACCTTTTGCAAGATCTCTATTACTTTCTCTCTCTCTAACTTCTACTATCCGTGACTGAAAATAAACTCAAGATCCGAGACCTCTTGCTTGCTTAGAGTGATTTCCGCTAGCACTAAGTTAGGTGATCCAAAGACGTTGTTTGATCCACCCGACTTGGGACTACAGATTGTCTTTCCAAAGTATTCTCCTGATTTCACTCATCAGTTTGTATATTTATAGTTTGTACAATATTCAATGAAATCAAGGAATTATGTTATTTTACATGGTATCATACCCCATGGCCTGATCTCGATCACGCCTCCATCCTTCCTTCACTATTTTCCAGCCACTTTCTCACCATCATGGGAGAAGAATCTGATCCCAAACCACAACCCCTTCACCCCGTTTACACCGTCACGAACATCCAACACAAGGTTCTTCCTCTTGACGGTACCGAAGTCACATACCCTACATGGGTCAAACTTTTCAAGCTTCATGCCATCGGGTACGATGTGCTAAACCACATTGACGGTTGGCTGGCACCCGAGAAAACGTCCACTGATTATTCTTCTTTGAAGAAAATTGATGCGGTTGTTTTATAGTGGATTTATGGAACTCTCAAACACGACCTGCTAGTTCGTGTTCTTGAAGATGAGTCAACAGCATATGAAGCCTGGGAACGAGTCAAGACTTTGTTCCTGAATAACAAAGGTCCGCGAGCCGCGGCATTACAACATGAACTCACCGCGGTCGATTTTCTGATTAACAACACTCAACGAATCCTTTACCTGGTTCGCGGACTACCCCGTGAATACGATGCAGCTGCCTCAATACTTAATCAATTTCTTCCCCCATGGGAAGAAGCCATTGAACGATTACAATCCGAGGCTCGTCGGATCGCGGCTCGTGACACACTTTCTCCTACCCCCATGGTAGCCGCCACTGTCACATCACACCAAGATTCTAACAATCGGCGTGACAATAACCCTCCTCGTGACAATACCAGTCGACGGGGCAACCCACCCCGTGACAGTCACCCTCGTCGCGATTCCGGTCGTGAAAATAGCCGCCGTGATAATAGCCGGTTCAACAATTATCGTGGTCAAAATCAGTCTCAAGCCAGAGGATACCCACCTCAACAATCTCAACCTGCACACTTCAGGGCTCATCCTCAAACTTATGGGCCTCCACTTGCTTATGGGCCATATTGGGCTCCACCTCCATGTCCCTTTCCCACTCAATCTTGGACTCAGCCATGGAATTACCAAAATCCAAGGCCCAACAAAAACCAATCAGTCCAATCACCACAATCCTCAGCCCAGGCTCACTTAACCGAAACTGACCCTCTCGAACCGACTCAGTTGGCGGATGCTATTCATGCTCTATCCGTGAATCCAGGTGGTGATCAGTGGCACATAGACACAGGTGCATCTTCTCATGTTACTTATGACCAAGGTAAACTTAATGCATTTTCCTCACATTCGCCAATATCGTCAATATTTGTAGGAAATAACAATCGAATTCCAGTTTTAGGATCGGGAACCTCCACCATTCCCACATCCTCAAAATCATTACACCTAAAATCAGTCCTTTACAACCCGACCTTTATTAAAAATCTTATTTCTGTTCGTAAGTTCAATATTGATAATTAGACTTCCATTGAGTTTGACCCTTTTGGATTTTCTGTGAAGGATTTCAAGGATGGCACGATCCTGAGTAGTCACAACAGTACGAGTGATCTTTACCCGCTCACATCAAATGCTTCCGCCACCGCTTGTCTTGCTTCAACTCAAGATTCTCCATATTGGCACAATCGTCTTGGACACCCGGGTCAACCAGTTATGGAGTTTCTCCGTTCGAAGAATTTTATTTATTGTAATAAAATAAACTCATCATTTCCTTGTCACTCTTGTCAATTGTCGAAACATAAACGTTTGCCTTTTTCCGATTCTACCAATTGCACTTTTTTACCTTTTTCTATTTTACATTGTGACTTGTGGACCTCCCCGATATTGAGTCATGCAGGTTTTAAATATTATATGGTTTTGGTAGATGATTTCACTCAATACACATGGGTTTATCCATTAAAATTTAAATCTGAGACGTTCACTAAATTTACTCATTTTCATCAATTTGTCTCAACCCAATTTCACCTACCGATTAAATCTTTTCAATGCGATATGGGGGGTGAATTTGACAACACTAATTTTAAGAACTTTGCCACCCAACATGGTATGCAACTTCGCTTTTCGTGTCCACACACTTCACAACAAAATGGGAAATCCGAGCGCATGATTCGGCTCCTAAACGAGATTATGTTCGCTCTTCTTACTCATGCCTCTCTTCCCTCCTCGTTCTGGGTCGAAGCACTCCACACGGCTTCATATCTTCACAACATTCTTCCCACAAAATTGCATAACAACCAAACCCCCACATCTCTCCTATACTTACGCCAGCCGTCTTATGACCACCTTCGCGTGTTCGGTTGCTTATGCTACCCAAACCTCTCTCCCACTCGCCCTCACAAACTTGCTCCAAGATCCGCACCATGTGTATTTCTTGGCTACCCGGCCAACTACCGTGGATACCGGTGCTTAGACATTTCCACGGGAAAAACCATTTTTTCCCGCCACGTCACTTTTGACGAAACTAACTTCCCTTTCGCCACTCCCTCTCAACCTCCCCCGTCGCACTCTTTCCTAGACCCCTCACCCATATTATTTTCCCCATTCACGTCTTTCCCCACTGTTAACACGCACCTCCACCAACTAAATCCTTTTGCCAATGCAAATTCACCCACAAATGGTCCTTCCATTCCTCCACTACAAACTCACGACACATTCCCTAATAACCAAACACCTCCTAATACCCCACCATCTCTCCCATCTCAATCCTCACACCCTCTAAATTACACAGACCCCAACCCGCCCCCACATCCACCCACCACATCCAATCACTCCATGCGCACTCGATCACAATCTGGAATTTTTTAAACCCCGCCAACCTATGTCGCTTAACACACAAACTTCCCCACCCACTCCGTCTATATCTCCGTTACCCAAATCACATCTTACCGCTCTTACTGATCCCAACTGGAAGGTTTCCATGACTAACGAATATGAAGCTCTATTGGAAAATAACACTTGGGAACTTGTATCGAGACCCACCGATGCACCAATTATTCGTTGCATGTGGCTGTTTAAACATAAATTTAACGCCGATGGAACTTTGGAACGGTATAAAGCTAGGCTTGTCGTCAACGGCAAAAGTCAAACCGTGGGTCTTGACTGTGATGAGACATTTAGCCCCGTCGTTAAACCCACTACGATTCGTACGGTACTAAGTTTAGCGGTATCCAAGGAGTGGCCCATCCATCAATTGGATGTTAAAAATGCTTTCTTGCATGGGCATTTGAAAGAAACGGTATACATGTTTCAACCACCGGAGTCACCCTAACTTTGTTTGCAAACTTAATAAGTCTCTTTATGGCTTAAAGCAAGCCCCGCGTGCGTGGTATCAACGAATTGCAGGTTTTCTCTCAACATGTGGATTCAAAAGTAGTGTTTGCAACACCTCGCTATTTATTTATCAAAAGGGTGACCAAATGGCTTACTTACTCTTATACGTGGATGATATTATACTCACCGCATCTAGTGACACGCTACTCCACAAAATAATCAAATCATTATCCGCGGAATTCAAGATGACCGACCTCGGTAAATTACATCATTTCCTCGGTATCACCGTCGAACAACAGAAAACGGGTTTGTTTTTATCTCAGTCAACATACGCGGCCGACATTTTATCACATGCCAACATGTCAACATGTAAACCTGCTAGCACTCCAGTCGAAATTGGGTCTAAATTGAGTGCTACTCATGGTGTGTTATTTACCGATGGTTCTTTATATCGGAGCCTTGCCGGTGCACTACAATATCTAACGATTACCCGGCCGGACATTTCATATGCAGTTCAACAAGTTTGTCTCTTCATGCATGCCCCACGCGAGCCACACTTTCAACTTTTGAAACGGATCCTTCGCTACATTAAAGGTACATTATCGCATGGCCTCCTCATAACACCCTCCCCATCCACTAAATTGACAGCCTATTCGGATGCCGATTGGGGTGGGTGTCCCGACTCCCGCAGGTCAACCTCCGGTTACTGTGTGTATATGGGTGGTAACTTAATTTCTTGGTCCTCGAAACGTCAGCCTACAATCTCTCGGTCTAGTGCCGAAGCTGAGTATCGAGGAGTTGCCAACACCGTAGCCGAAATAAGTTGGATTCGTAATCTCTTACTTGAACTTCATGTCCCAGTTAGACATGCCACGATCGTTTACTGTGATAACATTTCAGCAGTCTATTTATCCGCCAACCCTGTGAACCATCAACGGACCAAACATATAGAACTTGACATACACTTTGTAAGAGAAAAGGTTCACCTCGGCACTATTAAAGTTCTACACGTTCCAGCTGATTACCAATATGCGGATATCTTCACCAAGGGACTACCTAAGCATTTATTCCAACGATTTCGTTTCAGTTTATGCCTTCGCTCTTCTACGGCTCAAACTGCGGATGACTGTTAAGCCAAAAATATCTACGGCTATTTTTGGCACTTATATCATAATTACTTTGTGAATATTGGTTAGTTTATGTTTGATTGTCTTTCCAAAGTATTCTCCTGATTTCACTCATCAGTTTGTATATTTATAGTTTGTACAATATTCAATGAAATCAATGAATTATGTTATTTTACAATCAATTCCAACATTGAGACCTTCCATGCCCGCCTATTGTTGAAAATCACCGCGTTTCTGCTCTTTCCTCGGACCAGAAAGTAGTCAAGAAAATTGCAATGACCACCTTACGTTTCTTGACATCCAACATATGACTTCTCCCAAATTCCAACGTGTCCTTTATCAACTCCAACATTGAGACCTCCCCATGCCCGCCTATTGTTGAAAATCACCTCGTTTCTGCTCTTTCCTCGGACCATAAAGTAGTCAAGAAAATTGCAATGACCACCTTACGTTTCTTGGCATCCGACATATGACTTCTCCCAAATTCCAATGTGTCCTTTATCAACTCCAACATTGAGACCTCCCATGCCCGCCTATTGTGGAAAATCACCTCGTTTCTGTTCTTTCCTCGGACCAGAAAGCAGTCAAGAAAATTGCAATGACCACCTTACGTTTCTTGACATCCGACATATGGCTTCTCCCAAATTCCAATGTGTCCCTAACCGTCATAACCCTCACCGAAAGCGGCAAATTCAACCATAAACAAACCTGACTCCAAATTAACTTTGCCATGTGACAAATGTATAGATTTAATAATAGGATTAATGGGTGTTGAAGTTACCATTCCAAAAGACAAATCTATCAAGTCAAGAGTAATTAGTCTCTTTAATAATCAATAGTGAGTTAAGGGTTGTGCATCTCTCAACCCGTTTAGCCAACCGTGAATTAACGATAAATGATAATGACTCGACTATAGATACTTTGTAGGGTTTCCAGTAAGATGCGAGTAGTATTCGGATTATTAGGTTTTAAACGATTCTTATTAGAGACTTTAGGATCAATTTTCAGATGAATATTAATTATATGGTTCTGCTATTAATTTCAACACGCAAACATCTCTAGTTTTATGACACACTTTTTAAACAAATTGAAGAATTATAATAACTTAAAAACCATATCAATATTTGTTGAATATTCAATATTAATTGTAAATAACGAAAGATTACAAATAAATGAAATTGTGATGCTAAAACTCGGTTCCGATTATCACGATGTTGGGAGCACATATATTCATATGAAAATTTTGATTAAAAAAATCACTTTACTTAGAACATATCAAATAAAAGGTGGCAGACAATATATAAAAGCCCAACTTGATGCCAGCCGAATGGAAATGAGATTCTTTTTCTCCTAATATAATGAATTCGGACTAGAACATTCAATTATACATTTCTAAGCAATTTTGATCAATCAAATGATTAAGCATACTCAATTAAAACAACTAGAATGCTACCAAAGTTGTACTTGCTAATTGTGGTGTTCGCTACCTCACTCTTGCTCAAAATACATGAGTCTCGAGCCTCGTTAGCGAAACCAGGTTGTCAGGAGATGTGTGGTAATGTAACCATTCCATATCCATTTGGCATAGGGACAGGTTGTTATTTGCACAAGTCATTTGAAGTTTTTTGCCCCGGATCGTCACAAGATGATGTTCCTCTTTGGTTTGCTAATAAAAGAGGATTTCCGATTCTAGAAATTTCCACGGACTTGTTCCGGGTGATTGATGAATCAACAGCGGCGTGTGCTTACAATAGCGTGTCGATGGGGGCTCTCTTGAACCTGAATCAGCATTTTTCCTTTTCACAAAATCATAATGTTTATGTGGCGGTGGGATGTAACATTCTGGCTTCTTTTGTATATGGTCCATGGATTAATATATATAATTGTGAATCTTTATGTAATGAGACAACACCTGCTGTTGTATCTGCCACTAGTTGTACTGGCTTCAATGGTTGCTGCCAAGTTGGCATCCCAATTTATACAAAAGGATATATTTCTATGATCAACTACACGTACACCGACACAAGTGATTCATTATGTGCTCACGGGTTCATATCCGAAAACAATGCACCAATCTTTTCAGATAAATATCAACTACAGTTTCCTGTGGCCTTAAATTGGGTTGCCGGGCTTAACACATGCCGCCAAGCTAGCAAAACAGGAGAGAACTTGTGCGGCAGGAACAGTCACTGCGTCGATTCGAGAAACAAAGTAGGATATAACTGTCGTTGTAGAAATGGTTACAAAGGGAATCCCTTACCTTCCCAATGGATGCCAAGGTAATTTCAAATTCTCCATTACGCCTTCCGATTAATATATTCTTACGTTCAAATTCACTTGCTCTATTTTTTTCAAATCGACATAAATAGATATCAACGATTGTCCGAAGCAATCAAATCATTATTGTGAAGAGGGTGAGACTTGTGTATATACACACAGGAGCTACAAGTGCATACCCCGGCATCGCCACAAATCAAATGTTTTAGGTAATGATCTGTACCTCCTTCTGTGTGATATTCATATCTAGTAAACAACGCTGATATAAGTAAAATGACTAGATGGATATTTTGGCTTGCTTAGTGTCTTATTACGACCTCTCAGCTTAAAAGTTCTAGTTCTGACACTTGTTCTTGTAAGATCCATAGAGATTTTGGCTTAATGTTGATGTAGACTTGACTTGTGAATGTATGAAGTACTAGTGTGGAAAAAGTGTGATGTATATTGTGCAAAGAATTAGATGTGTTTATGGAAATTTCATAAATAATCAAATCTTGCTAAACATTGTATTTAATTATTCGGATCGTGGTTATGTAATTTTAAGACTAGGTGAACCGACGCCAAGGAAGAGACACATCTGTGCATGGTGTGTCACAAATAACCAGCCATAACTACTAATTATGTCACATATACTGACTTAATTACATATTAGGTTATTTACCCGTGTTACATACGGGTGGAAAATATAAAAAAATGTCATATATATGTATATGCTATATATTTTAATGAATTATAAATTTATTATTTTTAATAACTTAACATGTTACATTAATTATAAGGTATACAATGTTGTTTTAATTGAAAAAAAAACATACAAAGGTAAACAGTGTAAAATGACAACTTAAAACATCTTTCTAACTTAAACCATAAAACCAAAGAGACATATTAATAAAAGTTTCATCATCTAATGAAGTCATGTGTTATATGCCCAAAAAAAAATTGCAACATTCAAAAAGACATATTAATAAAAACTTCATCATCGTTGTAATTTAAAAAAAAAATCATCTTTAACTCCTATAACTAAACGTAACACCACAACATCCAGAATGAAATGTTTTGACACCTAAGAAACGGGAGATGATCTTTATAATTTGATAATAGCTAATATATCCATGAGAGAAATTGATTGACGGTAAGTTGGAGAGAGATATATGAAAGAGTTGAATGTGGATTAGGGCTTCTTAACAATAGGGTTTAAATAAGAGGAATTAAGTGAGTTGACATTTAGTAATTGGAAGGTGGTGATATGGCATCTAGGTGGACACCATAGAATGATGCCACGTGGACAATTTATGTTGCTTTAATATATTAGTAAGATATGATAATAGTGTTTAATGTATAGTTTAATATCTAATAGTGCTAATTAACTAAAATTTATTGCAAGTGCAGCAACTCTTGAAACCGTAATTGGACTTTCAGCTTTTGGTGTTGTTGGTTGTTTGACATATATAAAGCTTGGCAGAATAAATAAAGTTAAGATCAAGAAGAAGTTCTTTAAAAAACATGGGGGACATCTACTGAAGAAGCACATATCTGCTAATAAAACATGTGTCATGACAATAAAAGTTTATACCACAGAAGAAATGGAGAAGGCAACCGAAAATTTTAGTAGAAGCAGGTTCCTCGGAAACGGAGGACAGGGTACAGTGTACAAAGGGTGGCTCCCTGACGGGACGGTCGTAGCCATAAAGAAGTCAAATATTGTTGATGTCGATCAAGTAGAGCGATTTGTTAATGAAATTCTCATTCTTGCACAAATAAACCATCGAAATATAGTGAAATTGTTAGGTTGCTGCTTGGATTATAAAGTCCCCTTATTAGTATATGAGTATTTGGCCAGTGACACCCTCTCACAGCATCTTCATGATGGGATAGTACTTGCGAAATTTTCATGGAAAGATCGTATAAGAATCGCAAGGGAAATTGCGGGAGCACTAGCCTATCTGCACACTTATGCATCACCGGCAATAATTCATAGGGATATTAAGCCAGGAAACATCTTACTAGATCAAAACTACAAAGCCATGGTAGCTGATTTTGGACTTTCAAGGTTAGTACCTCTTAGCAGAAGCCATCTAACTACTAAAGTTGAAGGCACATTTGGTTACTTAGATCCTGAGTATTTCCAATCGGGAAAACTTACCACAAAAAGTGATGTTTATTCCTTTGGAGCGGTCCTTACTGAACTCTTAACCAGGAAAAAGTCTATTTCCTCAAGTGACTGTGGTGAAGGCTTGGTGCCAAGATTTAAATATTTGGTGAATCATAACCGGATTGTTGAAATTTTGGACAATCAAGTTGTGCAAGAGGCTATGACGGAGGATGTACTTATAGTCACTAAGTTTGCCAAGAGATGCATGAAAACGAATAGCAAAAAAAGACCAAGCATGGAAGAAGTGATCGCGAATTTGGACAAGTTAAGACTAGTACAACTCGAATAAGTGCATCATATAATATGAACTCACAAATAGTACATAACTACATATCAATACTTCTAACCAGGGGTGGATCTACATAGACGTGTGCGGGTTCACGGGAACCCACTGAGTTTCGGATTTTATATTAACATCTATATAAAATATGAGAGTGAACCCAAATGTAAATTCTGAGTGAACAAATCAATAAAGTGAAATTGTAGTTAAGTGGCAAACACGTTGGCTCTCAATTCTGAGAACCCGGGTTTGATTCCTTACTTAAAAGTTTTTTTTCTTCTTTTTTTTCCACATATTACTGCAACGTTCACTACACTATGAAAACATTTAGGTTGAGCACGTCAACCTGTGCGGCTGTGCATATTGGAACTTTAATAGTTTTCATGTATTTTTCTATTAGTCATGTACTTTTTATAACTTCACATTAACGTCGTTAAACCCATCTATCATTCTTCAAAAAATATATTATTTATCCTTGTATCTGAGTAAGGTTTCACGTGAAACTTGGATTTGAATCCATGGGAGGTACTATGTTGAAGCTTAACCATTATGTTGAAGAGGAAGCTTGTCCCCAAACATGGACCTTGATATACTAGTTTAGTGAAAAAACAAACTAGTTATAATTTGTCAAAACATGATAGACACCCTATGGGTTTTCGGCCGGGCATACCCAAAGGCATTTTAATAAACTAACGGGCAAACCCGAACCCGCGGGTATACCCGCACGACAAATACTTAATGAGTTTTGCGCGGGGTATGGGGTAGACTTTAATAATACCTAAACTCATCCGAAATCAGACCCATTGTCATCCCTAAAAGCATGAGCCTTGTTTGTAGGTATATTTAATTTCTAAAGACGATGTGTTTTTTATCATTGTATCGGACTTTTATAATGTGATAAACATTACCCGGCCCCGTCCAAACCGTCGAATCAACCTAAAAACCTTTATGTTCGGTTCTATAAAATTGTAGTATATGAAAGCAATAAACCCACTGGAAAAAAAATTCTGGGTCCGTAAGTGCTTCTAACATGAGATGGTGAACCCATACCGGTCATGATGAGAGCCGCATTAGGCTTGGCTACTTGAATTCTAAATTGAATAATCCTAGGTTTGACAAAATGAAATATTTAGATTCAAACAACAATAAGCACTAGTGTAAGCAACACCCTTTTAGGAGCAGGTTGTAGCTCCCTTTGGAGCGGTTTTAAACCACTTGTGATGGGATCTCTCCTAAAGGGTGTATCCCTGTTTAATACGCTTCTAAAACATTTTAAAAAAACAAAACAAATTACGGAAATTGGCCGGAATCTTAGCCACCGTCCTTGGAGTTTCAGAATATTTGCAGGATATTCTTGTGAGAGTTCAAAAAGAAATGAACACCTCTTCCGTTTGGTTTCTCCCGTAGGTGTCTTCTCAAGCCCCATCTTTAATGGTTTTTTCTCATAACCTTCATACTTGGCTAGAACCCTAGTCACCGTCGCCACTATCTGGTCCTTCGCCACCTAACCCTCAGTTGTTGTTCAGATAGATGTATAGGGTTGTAAAAGATCCGAATGTATGGTGAACGCCTGATGAACGGTTCTACGGGAATTTTTTGTTTATATCCGTCTGTTTAATAAATGAACGAACATGAACAAATAAATTCAGTCCGATAAACTTAATGAATGAACACATAATGTTCGATAATGTGTTTGTTTTAGTCTGCTCGGTTAAGTCCATAGAGATAAGTCCGTTTACGTGGTGTTTAGTTAGGTTCATGTATTAACACTTTACTACCAATATTTTCTATTTATTTGTTTTACTGTGTAAACTGTTATGTTTTGATTACTATGTAAACTGATAAGTTCTTTTTGGTTATTTTGGGTGTAATTCCATATTTGTGATTGAATTTGCATGGATTTATGATTATTATTTTCGAAATAACATGTAACCGTTTATGTTCGTTTGTCTGTTAGTGTCGTTTCTATCACACATTCACACCCTCGGGACGAGACGCAATTGCTCATAGCTCGTAACATTAGTTTAAATGACAATAAATATTATTTCATATTAAATAAAACAGTTCATCACATTCCTATAAGTCAAAACAAAACAAATAATGTTTATTAAATCTCCTAAAAGTCCACTAGACATTCTAATCTTAAGCCTCTTTAACATGTAGCATATGTAAAATAACTTCTAAACACAAAGTTGGTTTGGTGAGCAATCATAGATCAATGTCATGATTCATATATCACAAGACCAAAATCCAACATAATGTAAATGCATAAAAATAACTAAAAACTTCCATTCATTCTTGACATATAGTCAATCTACTAAGAAGTGTAGGTTCGTCTCAAGGACCATATCTCTATAGCGTTTGCGTTTGAGTATCCATCATCAACTTGAAAATAAACATTTAATCATATAGCATGTAGACATGAACAAATTTGTATGGAGATCAATACTTATTGATATTGTCATGAATCGTAGTTGAAGAATATGAAATAAACGGTTCTGTAATGTAAATACAAGCTACACCTCAAAAATATTCCAAAACATAAAATAGGGCTATGAAATACTCATTTGGAAAAGGCGTATAGAAGTGATGAAACAAAAGATGAGCTTAATCGAGTAAATTGACTTGGCTTGGTTCAACAAGAAATCCTAGATTAAATAATTTAAGTCTTAGAAAAGATTCAAAGGAATTAAAATAGTGAATATGGAAAACTATAGGTTCGGTTTTAAAAAGGGTTTTAAACAAAATCAAAAAAACAAAGTTAGGTTTAACGAGCGGTAATAATCAAAGTTAGGTTTTTATTATGAAAATTAGGTTAAAATAGATATTGAAAAATTTTAGATGGTTTAGTTTAATTAAAATAATACCATGTGGATGAAAAAGTCAAACTACTTGATTAAAGATGTTCAAAATGTAACACTCATTAATTTTCAAATCAAAAAACCCGACTCACTTCAAGAAAGTGAGAGTGGTTTGATATTCGGGATGTCACAAATAAGTAGCCCATGGTCCTTATTTATAGTCGTTTCTTACACCGCCAGTCGGACCGTTGCTTACCACCATGCAACATGTGTTGTTGATGATGATGAGTCGTGTCATTAGGCATTGACATGTGACATTCATAATGATTAATTCATTGGTCATTTGCCACATGTCACTTTGTGAGGATATGTGTCTTTATGCGTTGACACGTGTCGTTCCATCCGATGAGTCATAAGACGCATGTCACTCCTATATAAGTTTAACTAAATGACTAATATCGCAATTGGTATAGAAGTTTTCAGGATGTTATATCTGACAACTTTGACCCTGAACTTTGATTACATGCAATATAAGATATAAACAACTTGAAATAGTGTTTGTAATCGAGTTGTAACCATACAATAACATAAATAAATAAATAAATATACACCACAATTGAATAATGCAAACTTTATTAATTAGGAAAAATCCGAATTACAATACGGTTGGATAAACAAAATATGAAAAATGACAAATGCCACAGTTTTCGTTTGTTTTCCCATTAGGGTCATTTATGTTTGTCAATCCATTAGCGTCAGTTATCGTCCGATTACACAACTAGTTTTCATTAGTATCTGTCTGCGTTTGTTTACAAAATAAACAAACAAACATGTACAAGCTCAACTCAATTCCTTAATGAACAAACACACACCCACACAAACTTCCTTTCACTCGAGCGTTCATAAACCGGCCGTTAGTCCTACAAAAGCTTAACAGACAAAGATGAACAATGTCCCGCCTGGTTCAGTTCAATCCTATTCAATCACAACCCTAAAGATACACATTAAACAAAACAATGAAATCATGATTATCTCATTTTATTATTATTATAAAAAAATTTAACCTAATCAAAAAAATCCTCAAATTGGTAACAAAATGTCAAATCCAAAATAACCCCTTAAAATTAATAAAACTTTACCCCAAATGAAATAAAATAATAATAATAATAATAATATAAAAAGCAAAGAGAAGTGGTAGGGTTTGGTTTTATATCATAGTTTCGAAAGCTGCTGCTTCTTCTTCTTTATATCTCTTCTTCCGGTCGCCTCCTTCCAACTGCAAACACCCACAAAACAAATTCACCGATTATTATTATTACGCATACCCAGTAACTGCAATCGGCGGTGGTGAGTTTAGATCTGACAATAACAACGATGGCCACCAGAGGCGGCGGTAACAATAATAATAACATTAACGGAATACCGACGGCGTCTAGGAAGATGGTACAGAGTCTCAAGGAGATTGTTAACGGCGTTTCGGATGCTGAGATTTATGCCGCCTTAAAGGACTCTAATATGGACCCTAACGAGGCCGTTAATCGTCTCTTATCTCAAGGTTTAATTTTTATGTGATTTTCTTTTAGGTTAAAAGATGTTTTTGATTAATTGTTATGTGTTTTGGTGTTTTGGCTGTGCAAATTTGAAAAAGATTAGGTTAAAAGTTATATCTTTGTAGTGATACTGTTAATTTGTTAATTGTATGTTATGTGCTCTTATGTTTTGATTGTGAAAATTTGAAAAAAAAAAATTAGGTTAAAAGTTATAGTTTTATGGTGCTTTTTTTATTATGTATATATATATTATAGAAGCATATGTTCAGCGGGTCATGCATAGTAATGTTATGACTCCAAGATCAGCAAATGTAGTTTTTAACAGATTGGCTTTTGCAATTCAAAAAGGGGTAGTGGCACAGTTTGTTGCTCGCTTGCCTTCTGTTTCGATGTAATCTAAACATTAATTTTTTATTTTTTTTAAAGGAGTTAATTACAAATTCCAATTGGTTTTGCAATTCAAAAAAGGGTAGTGGCGCAGCTTGTTGCGGTTTTCTGCCTTCTGTTTCGATGTAATCACTGCTTTTCAGCTTTATATTTCAAGACTTTAATATTAAAAAAAAAGTTTTTATTTTGTGTGTAAAGAGACTGATTTTGTTATTGTACTTGAACATGAAGGATGCAGGTTTTTTTAGGTTTTGTTATGTGTGTTATCTTTATATTAGTATTTTCTTATTCTTATAGTTGACAGTTTCTTTGATATGTATTTTGAGCTCAATGTTCTTGTTTCGAGCGCACGTTAGGTAATTCACATAGAACGTTTCGCAACTTTTTTTTTTCAGATTAGTGGATTATATTATTTTTTATCATAAGCTAGGCTATTATTATTACTTTCAGAATTGGAATTGTTTTGCTTGTTAGAACTGTTGGAGATAATCACAATGTATTTCATTGGTGTTATTTTACTCACATGCTCACGTCAGTTTTTTAACTTTCGGCTTCCTGAAACGACATTTATTTCAGCACCGTGTTTTGTTGTTGGTGTTTTTTTCTATGCTCAATTTACAATAAGTTTTGTAGGAACCTAAGTTCATATTATATATACTTACAGTTTCAAACATCTGTTCTTTGGATATAAAGTTTTTTTTATTCTGTAGATCCTTTTCATGAGGTGAAGAGCAAGCGAGAGAAGAAAAAAGAGGTGCGTTTGCTTGAATGGTTAGCCAAACTTGTTTTTATCAGCTTTGCCATTTGGATTAATACTTTTCGTAACCTGCTTATATGAACCTTTATTGCACTTGTGGTTTATGCAATTCCATTATTTTTGTGTTCTATAAGTTACTGAATGAGTATTTTGTTTGTGCTTTTATTTGCATCAGTTTAAGGATACTACAGAATCTAGGTCTCGTGGTGGCGGTAGCACTTCAAACCGTGGTGCTAGAAGTGGTACGGATCGTTATACTGGGCGTGGTGGTTCATCACAGTTTAACACTTCTGGTATATTAGTATTAGTATTACATTTTGTATAAATCAAATATATATTAGTTCTATGCAAAACTTGAACTATTAATTCTTATTCGTTGCATTTTTTTAAAGAATCTGGTGGTTTACACGGAAAGTCCAAGAGGGAAAATGGTTCAAGTTCTTACACAAGATCATCTGCACCAGCTTATGGAGGTGCACCAACTAATACAAGCCGAACACCTCAAACTTACAGGTATCGTGTTACAATATGACAGAAAATTAGTTGGATTTTTATCTGTTTTATGTAAAGGTTTAATGTTTTTCACTTGTTGACTGCAGTGGTTCTGTTAGCTATGAAAATAAAGCATCAACTTTCTGTGTAACTGATGGTGCTGCAACGGGCTCACAACCGCCATCCTCTGGTTTTCAATCTGCTTGGTTGGGTGCACCTGGTCAAAAGTCGATGGCTGACATTGTGAAAATGGGTAAACCACAAAACAGGGTTTATAGCACCCCGGTGCCACCTCAGCCACCATCAACACATTATGAAGCTCCAGAGACGTATCAAGAACATGTTGATGACTGGCCCGTTATGGAGCAGCCACAAACAGTTGTTGTACAATCTGTAGTGGGGCCTGAGTCTCATGTAGAGCCTGAGAATGTGGATTATGAAAGAAACAATACATTGATTCTCAGACGGAAGAAGTTCAAGCGGAAGATGAACATGCTTATGAAGAACACGCCGCAAATTTACAGGAGGATACATCTGAGAGTGCGCCTCTTCATGACAACACGTATAATGATTCCTTTCATCATGAGGATCATACTTTTGAGCATAATGAAGAACAATTCACTCATCCAGTCGATGACGGTGATGCGTTAGCATCTTCAGTGACTACAAACATGCAGCAACTTAATATACAAGAAGAAAGAAACTACGATGAACCGGAAGAGGATATTTCTTCTGTAGTGATTCCAAACCATCTGCAAGTTCAGACTGCTGATTGCTCACACTTGAGTTTCGGGAGCTTTGGTTCTACCATGAATCCTGGGTTTCCTGGATCTTTTAGATCTAGACAGTTAGGAAACAAAGCAGAAGAAACACCTGCTGAGCCCGATACATCATCTGTTGGGCCTTCTGAAACTAGGTACAATCTTAATCTTATATTAGATGTGTCACGATGGATGGGTTTATTTTTGGTTTTTTTATATTTTTTTAAAACTTTTTGCAGAAATTCCGAGTATTATGGCAATGAGTCGATGATAACGCCAGAAAACAATGCAGTTCACCAGGCAGGACCAAATTCAGGGAATTATGATTTACCTTCCGCTTCACAAGCGGAGGTCTTGAAGCAAGAAAATGCTGAGGTGGCACATGGGAATCAATATAGTTTTCCTTCACCGACACCCGGGCCTGGTTATTCGTTTGACAGTACCCATTTATTGAACCCTGGTTTCCCTCAATCTCAGACACCTTCACAGATTCCAAATGCAGCTCCTTTCTCAAATGTCATGGTACAGTTACAGTAGCAATAGTTATATATTTTATATGCGTTCTTTAATAGCATATATTCTTCTCTTGTACTCAATTTATTAACATTTTCAGCTGAATCTGTTTATGATTTTTGCAGCAGGCTGCATATACAAACTCGTTACCAAACACATTGTTAGCAGCAAATGGTCATCCTGTTAGAGAATCTGATCTGGCGTATTCACCATTCCCTATTAGTCAATCAATGACTACAAAATACGGTAACTCGGTCCCGTCTATCAGCGGTTCGACTATCTCTATGGCAGAGGTATTGCACTGAATTTAACTTGCTGTTGTTTATTCGTATGAATAATATCAAATAAAATACTTTTGGTAGTTAAAGTTGTAGAATTTAAGATTATGTTTGTTGGTATTGCAGGCTTTAAAGTCTGGTGTGTTCTCATCATCTCAACCTACACCACATACTTCACCTGGCAACACAATCGCAACCGGATCCGCTCTTCCACAACATCTTGCCATGCACCCGTACTCTCAACATACACTTCCGTTGGGTCCATTTGCAAACATGATAGGCTATCCATTCTTACCTCAAAGTTATACATACATGCCATCTGGATTTCAGCAAGCATTTGCTGGAAATAGCTCTTATCATCAACAGTTGGCTGCTGTTCTTCCACAGTACAAGAACAGTGTTTCTGTCAGCAGTTTGTCTCAGTCTGCAGCGGTTCCATCTGGTTATGGTTCGTTTGGTAATTCTACTGCAATTCCTGGAAACTATCAAGTTAATCAACCTGCTGGCCCTTCAGGGTCGTCTTTAAATTACGATGATGTTTTGAATGCCTATTACAAAGATAACAGTCAGCTGCTCTCACTTCAGCAGGTATCTTATCTTTTCCCATTTAGCCATATCTGAAATAAACAAGAATATGAAAATAAACAGTCGAAAGTTGCTGAAAGTGTCTAATTTCATATATGCCCTTACAAATTTTAAAAATTTCTTATATACCCAAATGAAAACTAAAAATATCATATACACTAAACTTTGTTGAATGTTTACCTAATGACCATTCTACCTCTTATTTCCATTATCTTTGTTTATATCGTATTTTTATTTGGGTTATGATTGATATCGAAGATATATTTTTAAGAAAACCATTGTTTACGGGTGAAACTATAAAAAAGCAAAAAAAAAGATTTTTGAATAGTTAAAAATATTAAACTAAAAATGGATAAATGAAAATTTTGAAGTTAGAGATGGGCATATGTGAAATTTTGTAGTTCCAGAAAAATTAAGTGTAACATGGCATACATGATATTTTTAGTTTTATATGAAATTGTATATGAAATAAGGTTTACTTTTAGTTTTAGGTTTAAGTTATTTTAATTGTTTTTTTTTAAGTTACGCTTTTTATCCTTGGTGTTTTAACTTTTGCTATAAAAAGTATTTCCACTTTCTTTTCGTTTTTTTATGCCCTTGATAAAATTACAGTCTTACCCTCAAAGTTATAGTTTTAATAAACTAAACTAGACCTTTACTTATATGCGCATTAGGATGTTATAATTTATAGTTTTTGAGTTGTGCGTATAGGTTACTTACAATATAAATCATATATAAAACTTAATTTTAATAATGGCTCGAGGCTGGTTATGTAGGTTATTTACTTATTTATAATATAAATCATATATAAAACTTAATTTTAATACTGTCTTGAGGCGTATGAGGCCTTGGCCTTGAGAATCCAACAGAAAATGTTTCGAGGCTCGTTTCCGCTTTTTAAACCGTGGTTGTATTTGATATTTTAACTACTTTGTAAGGGCATATATGGTATTTTTAGTTTTCCATGGGTATATATGATATTTTCAAGTTTGTAGGGGTATCTATGAAATTTCCCTTTCAATAATTACCAAGTTATTTCCCAATTTTTGTTTATTAATCTGTTAAATTTACTCACGCAATGTTTTTTCCTCAGAACGAGAACCCAGCAACGTGGGTTCATGGAGCTGGTTCAAGACAAATGCCCGGTGTTCAAGCCAGCACGTATTACGGTTTTCAGGGTCAAAACCAGCAGCCAAGTGGGTTTAGGCAAGGTCAACCACAGCAGCAGCAGCAGCCATCACAGAACTATGGCGGGGCCGGTCTTAACTACCCAAATTATTATCATTCCCAGGCGGGAATATCTCAAGAGCATCAACTGCAGCAAAACACCAGGGACGGGTCTCTTGTTGGTGGGTCTCAAGGGCAACCGAAACCTCAGCAGCAGACACAACAGCTATGGCAAAACAGCTACTAATGGGTTCATGCCGGACTCGGGTTTTTCAGGGTCTTGTAATGAGTTTGAAAGTGGCAATAATTCAAGTTTGAAATAATGGGACGAAAAAAGAAACACAAGAGCTTGGCTTAAACTGCTGCTGCCCTGTGCCTTGAGAGGTTGTATTCTACAGTTTCTACTACCAGTGTTTTGTGGTTTCGGTTCTAAGCTAGTTTGATGTAGGAACATGCGTGCGTGCTAATTTTTTGTTAGTTTTGACTTTTATAAATCGTTCTGTCATTTTGTCTGTTTCTTTCGTTGGTGTTAATTCCTCGTTCGTTATCAAGTAATTTATAGTTTTTTTTTTTCAGTTTTTAATCTGGTTTAGTACTGTCTTATTTAAATCAAAAATAGCAAATTTGCTTCTACTGGCTAACCATGGTTGGTTAGCTTGTGGGATTTATGTAACTCAGTTGAGATACAAAACTACAAATCTGAAGTGGAACTGGACTAAACTGTGAGGTATCATATGTTTGGTTCGGTTGGTTCATCGTCCTTAATTTAGGCTTAAGTTTTTCTAATTCAAGATAAACATTTATCAGGTTTGCGAGCTAGTTTGAGATTAAAATCGTCTTTTTGGTTCCAACACTACCACCCCTCCTTACTCATTAGTACTTTAGTAGTTACGCAATACTTCTACTAGCTTTTTTATTGAGCATGCCGACATTTTGTATTATGTGGTAAAAATAATAGCAATGCGACGTTAATTTGTCAACTTTCCATGATCTTTAATAACTAGAAACAATCAGGACTAAATGACAATATTGATGATTTTCACCCTTTAATCCTCCGAAATGAACTAGTTACAAAAAAACGCAAACCTTGTATAAAAACTATAACAGGAAAGAACAAACTCCAAAAGAATATTCAAAATACACAATCTTTTCTCACTATTGAAGACAATAATATTCAAATTCAGAAAATAGTAAATTAAACAAAAACCAACTTTAATGAAAGCCCATTTAAAGTTGATGAGAATGATCTATAAGAAACACAAGAATAAAAATGCCATTTGATGTCTGATTTTTAATAAACCACTGCATTCAATGTCCAAATTGTTCTCCCTTTAGCTGCAGAATCTAAGTTGAAATCAAGAAACTGGGCTTGCTTAACTTCAAACTGTAGCATAGCATCATCATACACTGAAATTAAGAAATTTAATTCAAAGTCAGAATCTTATAGCTATCTTTCCGTTATAAAACAAAAAAGATCAATTTTTTTCTCTGGTTAAGTTTAAAGTTTATTACTTGAGAAGAGATCTTGTAAGATGTTCCCGTGCAGTTGCCAATGCTTGACTGATTGTCTGCAAAAATAACTTCACAATAATGAAGCACGAAAAAAAAAACATTTTATTATATTAGGGTTAGGCGGGGATGGGAGCTAGCTTACCTGCTCAGAGAGAGGAGCTCCGGAATCTACACTGTGGCTTGCAACCTTACCAGCAATGACATTTGCATCGGTTTCCAGGATGATTCTGCGAATTACAGTAGATAGATGTTAATATATCTCTCATCTGTAAAGATTTTTAGACAATAATGCAATAGTTAAAAATTAATAACAATTAAATTACGTAACAAAGATGGTTAAGACGTGGCTTACCCGCCATCAACAATTTCATCAAGGCACAATAAAATGAGATCCAAATTTTCAAGCGCCTCTTTCTTATCCACATTGCCCCTGAAACATATGATCAATTGATAATATATTGACATTCCACAAAACAAATTTATTTGAAATAAAAACTGATAAAGTAACATGATAACTTCATTTCAAACTACCTAAGCAATAGACCAACTGCATCAAAGAAACCCTGAAGAACAGTGGATATAATGAGCTCATTCTCAGCATCGCCTCCAGTAACAAAGAAGTGAAGATCTTGAGCAAACTTGTAAATGACAATGTTGTTCTCAAACATTGCTATCTCAGCTGCACATTAACCCAACCCAAACATTACATGCTAGTCAAGATAATTAAACAACTTCTTCGTTTGTGAATGTATGGCATTTAACCATATTAATCCAATATCAAATTAGCAGAGGGATGTAAAGCATACCCTCTGTGCGTGCATTTATCTTCTGAGTCTTGGTAAACACAGCTTTTTCAAACGCCTCCTTAGAACTATTAGTTGGCCAGTCATCTGAATAGTACTTTACAGCTACACGGTTACCCTCGGAATCCAATAGTAAAATGTTCTTCACTGAAGGGCAAGATTCCTACACACACAAAAAGCACCAACACATAAATACATTAAAAACTTCATTACTCAACTATTTATTCTGATCAGTGATCACCTATTCACCTATAATATTTTCGGGAAACAGAAGCATGCAGTTCATAGATGCCAGCAAAACTTGCAGTTCATAGATGCTAGCAAAACTTATCTAATGGTCTTATAAATGGAGAAATAGTCTAAGTCTATGAACATGTCACAGCTATGCTCAAACCACTAAAATCTAGCACCTATGTTAAATCAATGACTCCAAAATTCCATCTTTTGCAACATAAATAAATCACAACATCAATACTCATAATAATTTATTCAGATCGGTGAAAACCTATAATATTAAGACTTCCGGCAGCAGATAAATGCAGCTCACATATGGCTAGCACAACCTATAAAATGTTCTTTCGAATCTAGGAACTTTTGCTTGCATTGTCTTATTTAGTCTACGTACCGGAACTGAGAATCTCCCTAATATTGGGTAGCTGTTGTTACCCTTTTCGCTCCGCTTGTTATCTCTCTCTAGGGGTATTTTAGTGATAGGTTCTATAGAAAATTGGACGATCTTATCTGGTCAAATACCTAGCGAAAAACTAACCCTACCCTAGGTGCATTTTACTTCAAAAGTATCGGTCCAGTCCTACATATAGATGAAGAGATACCCCAAATCTAAACACAAATCACAGTTATTCCCAAGTATAATTTATAGTTACTAACAATGCTTCATCACTTACTTCAAAGTTCTATCTTTTCCATCAACCAAATATTTAAGCAGATCAAGACTTGCCTCCACCTCCTGCTATCAACATACCAGGAATCCGAAACCAGATCTTAAATTTACTTTGACAATGCCGTTATTTCAATCCAAAAAAAAACCTAAATAACCTATGTACATACATTCTTTTACATCGAACTAGAAGGCAACCGAGCAACAAGCTGCGCTGTATTTTCTTTCTATATATATATATATATATATATATATATATATATATATATTTGACATTTTCATCCACTGTTATTGCAGATTTGCAATAAACACTCCAAAAAACCCTAATTCACCATAACCATCATCAAACTTAACCTCTAACTCCAACAATAACACCTACATTCATCCAGATCTGAGTCCTATAACCCTAAAAATCCTCATAACCTACCTAACAACCAATCGATCACAAAATCAAACAAAACTGAATCTCCAATAACAAATTATCATATCGATCGCTAAATTTACTGAAATCAATTGACAGATCGACAATTACAAATGCAGGAACGATCATAAGACGCGTAAATATATGATATGAAATCAAATTGAGCAGTAAATGAGACAGCATGTATAATATATTAACTGGATCTAATTGTTCAACTTACCATTGGATTTGATAGAAGAGATTTTGGCGTCAAGATTTGTTCCTGCAGATTCAGAGGAGGTCTCGACTTATTGATATTATTATGAACACAACGAATAATAAGAGTATTTGTAGGTGAAGAATTTATAGAATGGGAACTATATTTTGTGTATTTACATTTTCATACAAAACCGATTATTAACCGGTATATTAGAAACTGATGGTTAGGAACGGGTTATCTGGTTATACATGTTTGAACTAGAACCGGTTAGTTTTAATAATTTGGTAACCAGTTACTAATGTTAACATTAAATTTTAAACATTATGAACGTTTTCTAGTGGTTGTATAGCTGTTAGAAACCGGTTGTTGGCTATTTTAACCTTTTAAGTTAGTATAAATAGGTGTTGGATGTTTAGGCTTTATAATTATAACATAGTATTGTTATGACTCCAAGATCAGCAGATATAGCTTTTAAAAGATTGGGTTTTGTAATTCAAAAAGGAATAGTGGCGCAGCTTGTTGCCCGCTTGCCTTCTGTTTCGATGTAATTGAAAACCTTGCACTTAATTTGTGTATTATAACACCATCTTTCAATCTCTAAAATACTCTATAAGAAGCGAAAATGCTCCTATTGGTCATGTCTCATCCCAATTGAACTGATAGCAAATGCTAAACATTGTTTTCTAAATTTTGACCTGTGTTTAAAGTGGGACAACATCAAAACGGCTCGTTGTAAAAGTTGTTAAGTCTTCCTCAAGGCGACGTCCAACTCCACCTTGCGAGCTCGTTTAAAAAGACATTGCATTGCAAGACGGTGAGAGCAAGAAGTGAAGAAGAAAGTTTTGGAGCTACAAATTAAAGACCAAGTCCATGTGTCTTTATTAACAAAAAGGGTAAATAACATGTTTGGTTATTAGCCTAACCGTTTTACATTAGTTAAACCCGATGCATGAGTTATGAAACATCTTAGCTTGTTAACAAAAATCAAATAGAATCAAGATTGTGTATGTTTGTCCAATAGAACCAAGTAAAGAAGGGACAAACTAATGTTCCTTTTAAGGGCCGAAGCTACAAAGCCCAAACAACTGATCTTAAACCTTGGCACACCGCACACACATATTGACACACATCAAATGAACTAATGAAGTACATGTAAAGATTTAGCGATAGCAAACAGAATAAAACTATGTATATATTTATAAAATAAGAAAATAATAGATGCTTAATGTTTATTTATCTCTTCTTAAAAAATTAATGGATTCACCAATTTATAAAACAGATTATTAACCAGAATATTAGAAACTGATGGTTAGGAACGGGTTATCTGGTTATACATGTTTGAACTAGATTTCAAACAAAGAAAATACTAAATAATTAGTTGCTGGTTAACCGGCTCGTTTTACTTCAAACATAGAAACCAGTAAATAACTGGATACTGGTTAACCGACTCGTTTATTAACCTAACAGGTATTCATGGTTATGAATATTATGATAGAAACAGGTTACAACCCCGTAACCGATATTACTAAAACCAATCAACCGGTATTTGCACCACTAACCAAAAAGGTCCATCCTCCTTGTTATGGGCTTCTTGGGCTTTTATCGTTTATTTGGGCCTAATAGTGGGTTACCCCTTCTCTTGAGAACCTCAACCGGATGGCCGGATTACGTCTATATTGGTGTCGTATTTAGTCTCTAGGAATCATGCCAATTAGTTATATATGTCGCATAATAAGCATTCTTATCGTGCATGTGCTAAATGTATATGTGTACTCCTAAACCAATCTTTAGGCAAATGATCCAAGCCAACCATCAACTGAAAGCACAAACTAATTTATGAATAAGAAACAACCAGTATCACTAATGGAACGCAATAAAACGCTAAAAAGGAGAAAGGGTGTATATAAATAACTGACAATGTTCTATTCGCATTGCTGATGGATTGAACTTTTGGAAAATCGTCTATAGCTAGTACACACCATAAAAGGGTAAGTCTAGATTCGGTCATTTTTGTACTGAATATATGTTAGCAATCCATCACTAATTTGAAGATAAACTTACTAGGATGTGGGATGTAGAGCTATACTTGGCTGATGTGAATGTGATGTTTGATTTATAATATTTAGCTTGTGGTGGAGTTGTAAGGAAGAGACTTGGTGTTTCATGTGACCCAGGTTCGATTCCTGCTCCCATCATTTAGTTTCTACGACACTAGGTGACGATGAGAGACTAGGAGAGTAAGTGGCGTTCATTAGTTGATCCGTGAACTGAACGGGTTTTATCTCACAACACTATCGTGCCTTCGGGCGAGTGTTCACGGAGGTGAGGGTTTTCTCCGGATCAAAAGGTGAGTGTATCCCCATATGGTGAATTTAGCCAGTAGCCTATTTGAAGGATTCGTTGATCGTTAAAAAAAAAAGTTTAGGTTTTAACTAGTGTGATCATCAAATCTATCTAGGTTGAGCATGAAAACTGAAAAATCAAGCCGTAACAAAAATCAATAGTGATGTTTACTAATTAAACCCGATGCATGAGTTATGAAACATCTTAGCTTGTTAACAAAAATCAAATAGAATCAAGATTGCGTATGTTTGTCCAATAGAACCAAGTAAAGAAGGGAAAAACTAGTGTTCCTTTAAGGGCCGAAGCTGCAAAGCCCAAACAACCGATCTTAAACCTTGGCACACCGCACACACATATTGACACACATCAAATGAACTAATGAAGTATATGTAAAGATTTAGCAATAGTAAACAGAATAAAACTATGTATATATTTATAAAATAAGAAAATAATAGAAGCTTAATGTTTATTTATCTCTTCTTAAAAAATTAATGGATTCAGTTTATTTATAAACCTGCATATATGTAAGTTATGTGTAGGTTATCTTACCTACATATAATCTATGCGTCTACACATAAACATACAAATTTAGAAATACGATTTTTAAAAATATGAGCCACTGATTAGAAAGAAAATTCAATTTATGTTTGTTCTTTGATTAAACAAATCTAGTGTTAACCTTACCTTGGAGCATTCACAAACAATATGTTCCCATCGTTCCTACAAATAATACTTCTTTATTTAACCAAAAATAATTATTTCTTAAATTTAGCATTCATTTTCTAAACACCGACGTCCTATTCCTTACATCTATGATCTATCCTTACTTCAATTACATAATACTTTACTTCCTTTTATTATTTTATTTATTTTTGTTTTTTTCTATATACAACCACGCACATAGAATGCAGGTTTGATGAATAGTGAAACCCCCAACCATAGGGTTTTACTAGAGCTCTCTGATCATATTCAGGGTTAGGAAACGAATATGGGAAACCCGACGTAAAACATAAAATAGTTAAAAGTTAATGAGTTCTCTTAAATTATAGGAATGGGATAACAATGATCCTATTATGAACTGCTCTTAAAAGTTATATTTTATATTTTCTGTCTCTTTTAGAAATAGAAAAAAAAAATATCTTTCAATAAATAAAATATACAAATATTAGAACATGGCACCACAAGGTCCACAACGATAGAAAATGGACTAAATTGTCAACACAAGATTTAATTTAATAGAACAATATTTGTAGTCAAGAAGTCAAATTCAAAAAAAAATTTCACTTTAAGATTCCTTTTAAATCTCTCCATAAAAACTATAAAAAGAATGGTCACATGGCTTAAATATAAAAAGATTAAAAAAAGGTCAAAAAGTTATTTGCAGATTTTAAACAAAAGGAGGAAGTTTTTAGTATGCAAGGGGCTATAATCTGTATGTTAAAAAGAGTTAGAACTTAGAACAAGTGAGGTAGAAGATGATAAATCAAAGTAGCATTGTTGACACATTACTTTTATCGGTAACATGTTCTTGAACGAATATATTTCATGAAATATTGCCAAACGCGTTAACGAAAATTAAATTTTGTTAAAAAAGGTTACATCAAAAATCATATAAAGAAGTTTTAATAACTATAACATGGTCCTTAAAAAAACATATTATGATGATTTTTAATTTTACGTACTTTTTAATTAAAAGCGAGATGACCAGGCATTAAATAAGATTTGGAGTGTAAAAATGGTGAAGATGTACAAAAGAAAATTAAAAAAAAAAACCCATAAAAATAATGAAAAAAAAATTAAGTGAGATTAAATTCTCATAATTTTTCTAGTGAAATTAAATTGAAGGTATTTTATTTGAATTAAAAATTACGGCTCTTCGTGACCAATTGTGGGTCTTTTCTTCCTGTTGATGAGTAGACCCGGATTCGAACTGATATCCGCATGGTGGTATTAATATAACCCGCAAACAAACCTAGTATACATTTGGGTTCCAAAACTCGGTTATGACAGGTCAGATACTCGGGTCTCACGGTTCAAAACCGATTTCGCACACCCCCAGAGATAACGTCATAAATGATGTAAAGCTTGATTACTGATCAATGCTAAAAGCTTAGTTGGATGGTTTTTTGTTTTTGTAAGATCGAATTAGCTAGGATTGAAAGATATTACTCAAGTTTCATATGCTTTTGTTAAATTTCATTATAATATTTATTGAATTGCAAATTCATTAAAAAAGCAAATTTTAAAAACTCTAATAACAGTTTAATATGATTCATAGCAATTTAAATTAGAAATTAAGTTATGTACAGTGTACGCAGATTTTAGGTGATCAGTTAATGAAGTTAGCAATTTTAATTTCTTACATCTTAATTGATGTTAAATAAGATTGAATCATTTTAAGGTTTTAGAGCATTCCCAATCCATTCTTTAAATTATGTGAGGGACTTCCCCACTTTTTAAAAATGGTTAAAAGTGGGTGTGAAATGAATAGAGATAAAATGTTACTAGTTATAGTTAAATTTTGAGAAACACACTTTTTACTTCTATAATTTTTTAATGTTTTTTTGAAAGTGGTTGCGAGTGAATGGGAGAGAAAAGGTAACAATAAAAGTATAAAAAAAGTACTATTTAATTAAAAATGAGAGAGAAAAGATGACGTTTTTAGTGTAATTATAGAGATAAAGATGAAGAATGAACTGGGAATTCTCTGAGCATTCTCAGTCCATTCTACATCTTTATCTCTAAAATTACACTAAAAAACACTACATTTTCTCTTTTCTTTTCAATTGAATAATATTTTTTTTTATACTTTTATCATAATCTTTTCTCTTTCCTCAACCCACAACCACTTTAAAAAATATTAAAAATTTTAGAATTTTAACATTGTTTTTTCAAATTTAACCATAAACAGTAAATTTTTCTCTCTTCTCTACTCACAACCACTCAAAACCATACTTTTAAAATAAAAAATACATTCAAATAAATTTAAAGAACTGATCGAAAATGCTCTTACAATAATGTGGTCAAAATTACTATTCACTTTTCACTATAAAAATAAAAAAGTTATAAAATATCAATATCCAAGACTACATCTTTTAAGGACCATAACATTGGCCATGATATAAATATTACTTAAATATTTGTAGTAACACTTGGGATGCTCAAGGTGGGGACATGGAAAAGATAGCCCTACATAAAGACATAACCCATGTCGGGTCGGGTCGGGGCCCACAAGTGTAAAAAGAGCCAATAAAAGTCACGTACACTTTATCACTATCGAAACACTGGGACCCGTTTCCCAAAACACGGAATCCGGATCACTTTACGAGTTACGCGTTAATTCCTTACTTCCGGTTATCAAAGCATTACATTTGGTCTTTAATTCCTGATATTATATGGCCGAATATATACCTTTTCATTTTTTGTTATTTAAATAGAGTAAATTGTTATTAAATAATATAAGGTTGCTTATGGGGGGGACTTGAAGAGGTAGGTCCCAGCAGAGCCCAGTTGGACCCGCAAGACTCACCCTAAACAGGGACGTCTGCGCAGAGACCAACTGGATCCGCAGGACCAACCATGCTCAGAGACGTAACGTCCTTACGCGCAGTACGCAAGCTGGTCCCGCAGGAAATGCCTCCCAATGGTGAAGGACTCCGCCTGTCCCCGCAGCCTCGGATACAAGCCATTAGGGAAGGCCACCCGCGCAGCAGGGCTACACGCACAAGGCACTTAACTCTCCCCAGTGTCACCTGAAGGAATGAGCAAAGGCGGGAGGGGGAAAACTCCCGCCTAAATGAGCCAGTCCGTATGATGGAGGATCTTTTGTGTGATACCTGACGAGGTACAGACAAAAGATCTGACCAAGAATGCGACAGCTCACTGACAGCAGCATGGCAGACAGCACGCCACAGCACTGTGACCAATAGCCGCCGCCTACCCACCAACTCCTGCCATACCACGTGCCTAGCCTGTAGTTGGCAGAAGAGGAAGAGTGCACGACACGCCTGCTCTGTGTCAGCCGCTACCTATCCACCACTCACAGGCAGGGCACGTGCATAGGTTACAGTTGGTAGCGTGTTGGGCCGGCTAAACCCCTTGGAAACCTACCTTCGGCTATAAATACCCCAATGGTATGATCATCTTACGACATCTTATCTTATCATATATACCTGATATCTGCTATAGCAATCTCTTAATATACTTTTATATTTAAAGAGCAATCTAGTCTGATTCTCACGCCGGAGGGTGGTCACAAGGAGGAACCCCCCCTTCTCAGTGACGAGCTCACGGTGCCTGTTTTGCAGGTTATCAGAAGAACCATCTTCCAAGGGTCTAACCCCTCGTGGGAAACATCTATCTAACCCCCAGGTTACCAGTAATCTGCCCGGGGTCCGGTTAGTGTTTCTTCATTGGCGCCATCCGTGCATAAAGCTAGAACTTCATTTTTCTCCAGTTTTTTCAAACTTCTAGAAAGATGGTTAAAGAAACTCCGGTAACCACAACCCCAGCTACTGGAGGGAATACCGGCAACACAGTTTTTACAAACACTACCCCGGTTACCCAAGCCGGGGCAAGTGAAGTAAATTTTACGAACACTACCCCAGTTACCCAAGCTGGGGCAAGTGCAGTAAATAATCGCCCACTGGGATTCACCGATACCCAGTTTAAAAAACGAACAAGACTCCCCCGCCAAACTCTCGATGAAGTTAAGGCATGGGCGGAGGCACGACAAAAGGAATTCCAAGCTGAGTTGGACGAACGCTTGCGTTCCGTCCAACAGGCCGACGAATTCGAAGAATACTTGGACAATGACTCGGAGGAATCCGACTCCGACGCGAACCCTCGCCATAGGGCAAAAGGGAAGCGTAAGGAAACGGACTCCCAACCGAGAAGGCATTTTGGACAAGCCTTCAAACCAAAAAGCACAGGTGGAAGTTCACGAGACTTCTCCAAAACGTACAGACCGAACGTTGCAAATGCGGGAACGTCCAAATTTGCAAGGGACATTGCGGAAGCAATTGCCCCGAAAAGTGCCAAACAAATGCCCAACATAGGCACTTATGATGGTATGTCCGACCCAGACGACCATTTGAACAGGTTCATAGCAGGGGCAACCGTCAGCAACTGGACGGAACCCACGTGGTGTTACATGTTTCAAATGACGCTGGTGGGGGCTGCTAGGGTTTGGTTTGATCGTTTACCGGTTAACCACATTTACGACTGGGCAGACTTCCAGCAGAAGTTTAGCCAACACTTCAGCCAGCAGCGAAAGTATACCGAGGAGCAATGGACAATCCTCAAATGCATACGGGAAGAAGATGAATCTCTGCCAAACTTCATCACTCGCTTCAACTCAAAGAAGTTAAGTTTGGGCAATATCAGCGAGGATCTTGTTCGCGCAGCCTTCATCCAGGGCGCGCAGGACCCAGAGCTTATCCGCACCCTAACGGGTAAAGATGGAATGCCATCCACATGGGATGGCATCATGACAGCAGCTAAACGCTATGCGGAAACGGAGAAGCAACTGGGTAGAGACCTTCCGCAGAGCACAAACCTTTACACCCAGAGGACGAGAGAGGACAACGTCCTCACCGCCCGATTGAACAAAAAACGGAAGCAAGGCATTTGGCAGTCAAGGGTAAACTTTGACACCTCATCCGGCTTACAGCACCGATTGGGTGAAAGGGATAATGTAAAGCTGCACCGGAACTCCAGATGGACGCCACTTACCAAAAGCGTCACTGACATATTTGCTACTGAAGAGCTCCCATGGCCAAAGCCTCCAGTAATCCGACATCGTCACGATGCTGATCGGAGCAAGTACTGTGACTATCACAGAACAAAAGGCCACAACACTGAAGAATGCATAGACGTAAAAGACATGGTCGAAACATTCGTCAGAGATGGGACGCTCGCACACCTCGTGGCGAAATAAAAGCTAAGCAGGCAGGCAGGTGCGTGTGGAACCATGGCTGGGGTAAACATGAATAAAAAATCAGCTTCAATATGGAGACTACATGCTGCGTAAAGAACGAGATCCCGAAACAGGTGCGTGTCGGCTCGATGGCACTCCTGTCCCAACATGGAAGGGAGTTCAATTACACAGTTTGCATGTAATCAATTCCAATTTGTACAGAAAAGGCCAAGAGCCACTTCTAATGGAAATGATTCTCTTTCAAACGTCGAAGCTGATGATTTACATTTATACTTTTGTACACACTAATATGCCGGTTTTCACCGCATAATTACAAAAAACGTCATTGCATGGGAAGGCGGTCCTACCCGCACGAACCCAAAAAGCATGATAAACCTTCACGCAGGTCAGTTGAAGGGGAAAAAAAGTTTACCATATGAAAGTGCTGGTCTATCCGCATGAATCATTCGAGGGAACTGCACCAACCTATCAACAACCGCGCGTGGGACAGTTCAAAATTCTTAAGAGGAAAAGGTAAACCTATACGCAGGTCAGATATGGGTAAAGTTATGCCATCCTACTAAGTGCAAGTGACGGGTCTACCCGCACAATCACGAAAGAGGAAGCAAAACTTCACACCTATTATCAGCCACGTTCAAAGGTTAACTTATCCTCAACAGGCAAACCTTCACGCAGGTCAGTTGAAGGAGTTCAATTATTCCATTAAATGAAAGTGCCGGTCTATCCGCACGAATCATGAAAGGAAGATGAACACTAACCTATCAACAACCGCGCGTCGAACGGTTAAAACAATCCAACACTGGTGACGGCATTCACATTACGTGAAGTCGTTGCGTGGGAAGGCGGTCTTACCCGCACGAACCCAATAACGTGGCAAACCTTCACGCAGGTCAGTTGAAGGAGGAGTTCAATTATTCCATTAAATGAAAGTGCCGGTCTATCCGCACGAATCATGAAAGGAAGATGAACACTAACCTATCGACAACCGCGCGTCGAACGGTTCAAAACAAAATTCTTAAAAAGGTAAGAAAAACCTACACGCAGGTCAGGTATGGGTAAAGTTTTGCCATCCTACCAAGTGCAAGTGACGGTTCTACCCGCGCTATCACGAAAGAGGAAGCAAAACTTCACACCTATTATCAACCACGTTCAAAGGTTAACTTATCCTCAAAAAGTAAGAAAAACCTACACGCAGGTTAGATAAAAGTTAAAGTTTAGCCATCCTACCAAGTGCAAGTGACGGTTCTACCCGCACAATCACGAAGGAGGAAGCGAAACTTTAACCCACTATCAACCACGTTCAAAGGTTCTTATTCTAAACACTTGGAAAATTGCTATTTTAAACTAAGTATGCAAGTCATAAGTTTATAAAGCAAAGAATCCAATGAAAGGAATAACAATCGTATATTTCAATGATATATTACAACAGTGGCCGGGTAACTACCCGCCTAAAAGAAATCTATACAAAGCTAAGTCTATCCTAGCAGTGGGAAGGGATCTTCAGGATCAGGCTTCAGGGCCACCTCCGCTTGGACCAGCACCGTCAGAGAGCGGCTGCCCAAGGAAAGCCTTAAGGATGTTTAGCCCATCATCAGCAGCAGCAGCTTCATTCACCTTCTCCACCACTGGATGCGGGAAGGCAGCGTACTGGTTCACAGCTTGGTCATAAGCAGCTTCAGTATTAACATTGAATAAAGGGAAGTTGGAGGGCGGAAAGCCTCTCTCAGCAAACCCAAGACCAAGCAGGAAGCCAGTCTTCTCCCCATCCTCATGAGAAGCGTTGAGGGCTGCGCTCATCGCATCGTCATAAGAGGTCTCTGAAAGGACCCGACGCACAACCTACAAAAGAAAATTACAAGTTAGAACATTTTCTAATTACGAGCGGAAAGCGTAAAGAAAAAGATAAAGATACCTGAGGCAACGCTTCTCGCAGCAGCCATTGGAGGGTAGCTTGACTTTCTTTGTAAGCACGTTCGGCTCCGCTTTTATCAAGGTTGGCAAGTTGAACTTCCTTGGCGGCAGCCTCTTCGACGCTTTTGAGTTTCCTTTCAGTGCGGTCAAGCACCCCCCTCTGGTCAAGGATCTCCTGCAGCTTCTTGGCATCTTCCATTGCCAAGGCGTCATGAGCATGCTGAAGAGCCTTTAATTTGCATTTAAGCTGCTCATTCTCTTCGCGAAGCGGCTCAGCAACAGCTTCAGCCTTGGCAGCCCTCTCAGTTGAGTTTCGCGCAGTCTCCTTAGCCAGCCGAAGCTGTTCATTCACAGCTTGGGCAGCCTTGGAGCGGGCCTCGAGTCGCGCCTGGACTTCAACCTCGAGGGCCTTGAATGCTCTCTCCTTCTCGGCGGCGGCAGCGGCCAACTGCCGGTTCTCCTCCCGCAGAGCCCGCGTCTCAGATATTTCTTTGGCGCGAGCTGCTTTTAACTTGTCGTTTTCACGACAAAGCAGCTCGACGCGGGGCTGCATCCGGGCTTGGAGAACCCGAAGCTCATTGGTTAGCCTACCCTCCTGGTAGCTAGCCATGGCTTCCCCCAACGCACCATGAGGAGCAGCGTGGCGAGCCCAATCCACGCACTCCACAGGGGTGCGAAGGGTTGTTCCTCGGCGTATGTTCCATCTTGGAACATACACTTCATTGGAATCCGACACTGCAAAAGAAACAAAGGCAGTTAGGAAAAGATGACAAAAATATACAAAGGAAAAAGAACCCTACGTACCTGTAGGGTCAATAACAGGCCGATAGCCGCCAAACCCATCACCTGAACCTAAAGGAAATCCATCCAACAGGTCAGGCAGATGGGAAGGTGGCATAGATCGGCGGGAAGCCCGGCGCGTACCTGATGGTCCGGCCGTCGGTGCCGGTGGCGCAGGTATAGTGGCAGCCGCTGTGGTAGCCATTGTTGGCGTCGCCTCCTCAGCAACAGTAACCGCCGGCTCCGTGAAAGATGCTGTAAAAATTGCACTCACGGCCGGCGGAGACACCTTCTCAGCTGGAACAGCCTCAGGAAGGCTAGAACCAACGGAAGCAGGCGCAGACGCCTGGGTCGACGCCTCGGGAAGGCTGACCGAGCCTTCCCTCATTGGCGGGGGAATGCTTGCTCCAACTACACCCGGGAATGCGTCAACATCCACACCTGCACAAGCAAAAGTGTTAGAAAAATTTATTTGAAACAACAAATCTAGACAAGAATTATGGGAGTACTTACGGGGTTTCTTGAGCTTGAACATACGGACGAGCGGGGGCGAACCCGATGGAGCCGGCCTCTTGACACCGGTAACCGTCGTCGTCGCTGCCTCCCCGGAGGTAACAGCTACAGCCTCCGGAGCGGTGGTCTCCTCACCACCAGGCTTCCCCGCCACCTCTGCACTATCTGACTCCGAGTCAGATAGGACTACCGGGTCGGCCGTAGAGGCCACCTTCTCCTTGCCTTTCCCGACGGCAGCCTTTTTCTTCCGCACCAGCGGAGGACCTTCTGCGGGTTCCTCAGAAGAAGAAATGTCAACTCCAGCAGCAGGCACAGCATTGAGAGGTTCAGGGTAGAAGATAGGCTTACCTGGCCGTCGGTGGCTCAGGATCTCTTGGCCTGGCGGGTAAACCTCCACGAACCGACCCGCGGTCTGCTCTAAGATGGGCAACTCGTTCTCGTCCAGAGCACGAGTACCCATCCGCGCGGGACCATCTTCCTCCCGCGGGTTCAGGAGCGACTGAAGATCGTTCCCCTCTGAAATCAACAAGAAAGTTAGAAAAAATCGAAGTCAGCAAAATGAAACAAGACGTACCATAAGGGACAGAGTTCGAACCATATTCAAGGACGATCGGAACCTTATCCGCATTCGCCGCCTTCCACACCCGGCTCATCCCCAGCATCACCATCGCCGACTCCGGAAAACGGAAAACCGGGGACTGGACCCGGGATATCTTCGAGAACCATTCCGCCTCCTCGTAGTTGAGGGCGGGAAGGTTCGGAAGCGCCTGGCCATTCTTGAACTTCATGGCGATGGGGATGGCGCGAGCGGATATGAAGAAGAACTCTCTTCTCCATGAGCGAAGACTCCGCTCGGTGGTACAAATCTTTAAACCCTTGATACGGGTTGTAAGAGTGTACCACCCCTGGATGCACCTCCAAGTGTAGAAGGTCATCAGACGGTCAACGAGGGGCTCAAGGCCCAGTATCCGGCACACCCACTCAAAGTGCCGGACCTTGGCAATGGCCATGGGGTGCACCTCTGTCAGGTGCACACCGTGCCTCTCCAGGACACGGTACACAAACTTTGTCAACGGAAACCTAAGGTTTCCGTAGACAAAGAATGCAGCATAAACCCCGATCTTGCCACTAGGGGCATCGTACACAGTATGGTGGGGTTCAGGAAACTCAGGCTCGAGAGACTCGAGCATGAACTTCCTGATGATATACTGGTACAGATCGACAGGAAGAGAGCACTGGCATTCGCCAGCAGTCTTCTGGTCATCAGCATCATGAGAAGACATGGTGGAAGAAAGATGAAAAGAGATTTCAGGGTAATGCTTTACTGAACAGAAAAATTCGCCGGAAATTACTTGAGAAGAAGAGATGAAAGTGAAAAGTGTGAATTGCAAATAACCCTCTTCCCCTTTATATAGTAATCGCAATTAATGCGATGAATTTAATACGGAAGAGAGAGAAATCAAAGGTGCAATGAAACTATGACGCGTGGCAAAAGCAAGCTGGCAACATCTGTCACAAGGACGTATGCCAGAGATTTCGCGGCTACGCGCCCGAAATCCCGTGCCCACGCGCCTGAAAAAGCAACTGGAATGACCATGTTCTGTCACGTCACCATAACTCCCTGCACGTCCTGACACAGTCAGAAGAAACCGTCGCACGACGTTTCAGAGGTTTGGACTTATCTTTTCACCAACTCTTCGAATTTCAAAATTCAAAATTCGAAAATATTAAAAAGTAAGCGGGAAAATACCCCTTACTCCTTGGCAAGCAAGTAACCGTAAGACGGATGCGGGTACAGTGTAAAGGCAAAACCCTTCACATACCTAACACCCGCAGGGAATTGAAGCCAAGAAAACCTTGGTGAACAAGTAACCGTAAGACGGATGCGGGTACAGTGTTAAGGCAAAACCCTTCACATACCTAGCACCCGCAGGGAATTGAAGCCAAGAAAACCTTGGTGAACAAGTAACCGTAAGACGGATGCGGGTACAGTGTTAAGGCAAAACCCTTCACATACCTAGCACCCGCAGGGAATTGAAGCCAAGTACCTCGGCAACCAAGTAACTATAAGACGGGTGCGGGTACAGTGTAAAGGCAAAACCCTTCACATACCTAACACCCGCAGGGAATTGACGCCAGGAATACCTTGGAAGTAAAGTAACCGTAAGACGAGCACAGGTACAGTGTTAAGGCAAAACCCTTCACATACCTAGCGCTCCGCTGGGAATTGAAACCAAGAAGGATCTTCTGGGCAATGCTTGCGGAAACGGAAATAACATCCCCGCATAGCGGGAACGTCGAGAACTACGTTGTTTGAAGCTCCAAGACGGAATTGGTGGTCTTAACATAATCGATCACTATGTTCAAAACTACCAAAACCTCATGGAAAATACATACAACTGGGACTCAATGCTCCTGACTTGCGAGGAGGTTACAGACCTACCCGCATCATACCCAAAGACCAAGCAGGAAACTCGGGCATTTCTGCAAGTGACAAGGACTTCCGCGGAAAGAATCCCCATGGAAAACCTTACAAAACCCTTTTCAAAACCCTTTGCTCAAGTCCAAAAGTTCACCTCATTTTATTAAACACTCATGAGAAGAACATTGGACTGGGGGGACTTGAAGAGGTAGGTCCCAGCAGAGCCCAGTTGGACCCGCAAGACTCACCCTAAACAGGGACGTCTGCGCAGAGACCAACTGGATCCGCAGGACCAACCATGCTCAGAGACGTAACGTCCTTACGCGCAGTACGCAAGCTGGTCCCGCAGGAAATGCCTCCCAATGGTGAAGGACTCCGCCTGTCCCCGCAGCCTCGGATACAAGCCATTAGGGAAGGCCACCCGCGCAGCAGGGCTACACGCACAAGGCACTTAACTCTCCCCAGTGTCACCTGAAGGAATGAGCAAAGGCGGGAGGGGGAAAACTCCCGCCTAAATGAGCCAGTCCGTATGATGGAGGATCTTTTGTGTGATACCTGACGAGGTACAGACAAAAGATCTGACCAAGAATGCGACAGCTCACTGACAGCAGCATGGCAGACAGCACGCCACAGCACTGTGACCAATAGCCGCCGCCTACCCACCAACTCCTGCCATACCACGTGCCTAGCCTGTAGTTGGCAGAAGAGGAAGAGTGCACGACACGCCTGCTCTGTGTCAGCCGCTACCTATCCACCACTCACAGGCAGGGCACGTGCATAGGTTACAGTTGGTAGCGTGTTGGGCCGGCTAAACCCCTTGGAAACCTACCTTCGGCTATAAATACCCCAATGGTATGATCATCTTACGACATCTTATCTTATCATATATACCTGATATCTGCTCTAGCAATCTCTTAATATACTTTTATATTTAAAGAGCAATCTAGTCTGATTCTCACGCCGGAGGGTGGTCACAAGGAGGAACCCCCCCTTCTCAGTGACGAGCTCACGGTGTCTGTTTTGCAGGTTATCAGAAGAACCATCTTCCAAGGGTCTAACCCCTCGTGGGAAACATCTATCTAACCCCCAGGTTACCAGTAATCTGCCCGGGGTCCGGTTAGTGTTTCTTCAGTTGCTTATGCAATGTACTTAGGAATTAGGATTACCTCTAAAAGAACACTTAAATATAAGGGCACACGATGGAAAGAAAAAAGTAGTGCAAGCAATTATTCCTGATGAGTGTTGGTGTTTGTGAAATGCCAGAAACAAAACTCTTTTTATAAGACATAAGTTTCAATCAATCGAGTAAAAGAAGATATCAATGTGCTTTTGTTCTTATGGGTGAAGAATAGAGAGAAAATGATGGGATTAAAATGGGAGGATTGGTGTATTTATTCGTTTTGATCCATGTTGTATTTTGGTGTGTTCTACTTTGGTGTGATTAGGCTAGCTAGTTGCTAGTCCCTTGTTTTTGTTTATGTTTTTTTTTTTAATTTTATATTTTATAAAACAGTCGTTCAAAATATAATTTAGTATCAATTCTCTCTTTACAACGGTTATATTACTCTTGTGTTGTGTCTAAATCTAGTCAACAACAACAACAACAAAACAAAACTTCGACGTATGTTTGCAACGAGACTAGCGGTTGTTCTTATGTTGTCCAATGCAAGTTTGATAACCCATAATGGTCTTACCACCCATACAACATTGTTATCAATATCCATCTCCGTTCACATAATTTTGTAGCAACAACATTACAAGAAGTTTTGAAGTTCTACTTAGTTCTAAATAATTAGATAGTTATTCACATGGTTTGGAATATATTTTAGTGATGGAATTAAAACGGAACAAACGTCTTGATAAGTATTTTTTTTCCATTGAAAGTTATAAATAGTTTTTGTAGTATAAAACCTTATTAATTGATTGACCCGTTTAACTCGTCTACTTTTATTTCATTTTTCTAAATGTAAGCATCGCAAGGCTTGACGATGAGGTTGCATCATTCGCTATCCTTCCGAACATGGGTTGAAAACGCTTGGTGCATTGATCCGTATTTTAGTCACCTAAATTCAACAACTTTTGTCATTAAAGTTATGGAATTTGTATCGATCTTTGTATATGTAATGCAAATGATTTTATTTCATCATTCTTTATAAAAAGTTAATATAACCCTGTAAAATCTAAAATAACAAAAAGAAAATATAAATAAATGTTATTATCAATTAGAATGATAAGTCATAAGTTAGAGGAATTATTATTTTTCATTAAATTCACACTAGACGACACACCGCACCACCATGTGAAGGCATCTCCGTTGGCAACTTATCACTAGATGTATTCATGCTTTGGCAAACTTGCTACAATCCTAGAGAAAAATAATAGTTTTAACTCAATTTTCATTTTTTACTTTCTTTTAACGGCTAATAATCTTTCTCTTATCCTTGTTTACTTCATGGCTTAAGCAAGACTAAAACCTATAACTTTTAGGTTAAATACATACACCTTTTACAATTTTTATTTACTTACCTTTTGTTAATTAATCAATTAAAAATCTGCAAATTAAATATGTATTTTCAAATTACTTAATAGAAAAGGTATTATTAAAAAAGGCGTTAAACTTATTCCAAAAGATTAAACTCATGCATCACAACCTTTTGGTTGACAATCAAAATATATGATACGGGCACCACGTTGCCGTCCACCGGTGATGATGTGGTTGACACGAAAGCTAGGCTGCGGTGACGAAGAAGATGATTTGCATAGAGATGTCTACGCAACTGCAAAGTCTTAAGAGGGCGAACAAGAGCATGCAGTGAAACTTAATTGCAAAGAGATGGAACTGTGGTGAGCGACAACCATAATGATGCTCCAGTGAGGATCACGAGACAATAGTGATGAGCATTCTATGTTTCCGTAGCATCTAACCTAAAAAGAGACGATATGTTAAATCGAGCCACCATCTACATATCTTAGATATGTTATAGCAAACAAAATTTTCTATCATATTCAATCGAATAACTTTTGTTAAATCCCCGATAAAATAAGAGTATCGATTAGAAATGATCCAATTCTCCAAATATACAACACTAGGTGTGATTCCGGCGCGGTGCGCCGATGTACCTTCGTTATAGTTGTTTCTTGGGTGGTTGCGTCGATGTACCTTCGTTGTAGTTGTTTCTCTGTTTAGCTAGGCAGTGGGTGCAATTTATTAATTGTTACAAAAGTTCATTCTATTTATGGTGCTACATTTAGCTAGGCAATTTGATATACGTTTAACACCAACGTTTATCGTTTATCTCCCACCTTTCAACAATCCCACTGGTCACACGATTCAAACACACACAAAACATAGTACGTTATAATAGCTTTACCACCACACCATCTTTTCCGTTACTTGATTTAGTAAGAAATCTATAAATACAAAAATCCATTTCTATTTAAAAAAAAACAAAAACAAAAACAAAAAATTGAACCCAAAAAAAAAATGCTACCAGCAAAATAGAACTTGCGACCTATGATTCACCACCTTACTATACTATCACCACAACAACCTCCATGTTTATTATTCTTGCTGCTTTTAAATATTAAATAATAAAACAGATTTTAAAATATTGAAAAAAAAAAAAGAAATTTAGTGGCTGCTGATTGAACTTCATCAAAATCACTTTAACACTTAGTTTTCATTTAATATATAATATAATGTTAAAAAAATTACTATTTGTGTAATTTTCTTTTCAAAAATATAATTATGTTACTAAGGAACTTTGACGTGACAGAAATACCAAAGTCAAAAAGTCATCAATATGGGACGCTCTGATTGGAGCAAAAAGACCGTGCAAACCTCTTTCCCTTTTCCTGTAGCAAATAACAAATTAACAAAAGACAAGATTAAAGAATAAACCAAGTAACTTTTCCTCCCGTGTGTAATGAGCCGAGCCATATTATTAAGCTTGATGTCACAGAGCAATATTATAAACTGCGTGTGGTTTTTGAAGGTCAGTTAATTTATCTGCTTATTGTCAGGGTCTATTGATTTCGTCCTTGATTAAGCTCATTAGGCGAACGAAACCGCTCGTTACCAGCTAGGGCTGTAAACGAACCAAACGAACACGAACAAGACTTTGTTCATGTTCGTTCGTTAAGAAATAATGTATTCACGAATACTTACCGAACGAGATTTTCTGTTCATGTTCGTTCATTAAGGAAATTAATGTGTTCACGAACACAAATAAATCAGCAAAGCTTAGAGATTAAGACCGATGTATTCATCAGTATGAATAATGAAAGCATGTAAAGAATAGAATGAACACGAACAAGGGCATGTTCGTATTCGTTCATTTAACTTAAAAGAATACGGACACTTAATCGAACAAATATTTATGTTCGTGTTCGTTTATTTAAAAATGGACATTTGTGTTTGTTTATAATCTAAACGAACATAACTGAACAAAGATAAACGAACATGTATGAACAAATGTAAATGAACATAAATGAAAACACTTAAATGAACACAAATTAACAAATATAAAACCTTTAAGCAGATTATCTATCCAGATAATATTTTATTATTTTCTATTAATACATAAATAAACAGACATAAACGAACGTTCATGAACATAAATTAACGAACAGAACATGTGTTCATGTTCGTTCGTTTAATTAAACGAATACAAATTTTTTGTTCATGTTCGTTTGTTTATTAAATAAACGAACTTCCCGTCGAACGGTTCACGAATAGTTCACTGAACGTTCGGTTGGTTTACAGGCCTATTACCAGAGGTGTATCCGTCGTGCAAGCACAGCTATGCATGTATGCCTCCTTTCTCGCTAAGCCCATGTCCGGCGAAGTCCAAGACAGGCTCAACAAACTGAAGCGGTAAATACAATCAAGCAATTCAATCTTCAAATATTTTACAGTGACATTGAGCTCGAGTTTGGTTGGAATTTTATTTACTAATTAATTTATAAAATTTTACTTGGTTTTATATATCTGATAAAAACCTTAACGGGCCTTAGCTTAACTTAAGCTTGTATTCACGTCATGTTCAACTTTACTACACAGAACTCCAAAAGAGTTAAAGCTTAAAAATACATTAGGCTCGTTAACTCTTAACGAGCTTCCAATACAAACCTCGAGCTCAGACTCAATAATTAAACAAGTTTTATTTTAGGCTCAAAGTCATACTTATTTAAAGTTTTATATCAATCCAATCTCAATTAACTCCTGTCGTCTCGTCTTGCTTGCACCCGTATTAATAAATAATAATTCCCTCTCATTATTATAAACGTTAACATATAATTTAATAAAGTAATGAATTTAGTATAGCAAATTATTAAAGTAGACTAGACATTACAGCACCACCAAACAAGCAAGTTGCTGGAATCTTGGTTAAAAAGCCACCACACTCTTCACTCTGCTTATTCCCACTCACTCTCTGTGTCTGTTTTTAGAGAGAGAAACACGTACTTTAGAGAGAGAAAGCTACATTTTTACACGCACCAGATAACAATGGCTTCAACCTCACTAACAACCAAATGTTTTCCACTATTATTTTGCCTTATCATTATCTCTCATCTTCTCGCTATAACTACTACCTTCGCTGCAGAAGACGACGGTAAGTACTCAACACTCATTGCTTTAATTTGAGATCTGTCTGTGTTCATGTAATCCACTGGTTTTTGCTCACTCCATTAATAATTTGAGATCAAAGTGAAAGAGAATGTGTCTTCTTCACACACTTTTTAATTTAACATAAAAAAATAGGTTAGTAAAGTAAATGCTTATTACTCCCGGTAATGTGGTAATTGTACGCGGTCAGGTCAGTTGTACTACACTGTACAACTCATAATGCATATAACAAATTCACCGACTTCTTTTCCTCTGTATTATTATTGCATTTTTTTATACACATTTTGGTTTTCGCGGAATTTTTTTTTTTTAAGAAAAAGGTAATTTTTGTGAGATTGTTTTGTTTATTAATTTACCTTTTCTATGAAAAAAGAATGTCATCATTTTTTTTTAACTTGTAGTTGTCGGCTTGGCTCGGCTCGTTTAGCTTGAAAGAGCCTGAACTCAACTAGCTAAGACTAGCTTTATCAACAAACTCCTGTGAGGCTGTTATACTATTTATATATTAAAAAAATAAATTAAATTAGCTATAGTGCACAATCTAAGCCATGAGATCAACCTAGGCTATGACCCAACTTCATTTAAATATTCATTTTTTCATTCTTTTCTTTCAAGCAATTTCTTTTATATGTAATTTAATTTTTTTTAATAATCTACTTATTTAACTTATTTTAAAATTTTAAAAACATAGTCTTGTTTAGTTTATTTTTATGAGCATTTCGATATAAATTTTATTAGAAACGAAGCACTTTTAAAAGCATGTATTTTTTATAATATTATTATATGTAAAATTAGTTTTGTTACTTGTAAAAAATTCAAGTTTTTTTATATTTAAAATAATACAATTTAAAAAATAAACATTTTTTTAATTATAATAAATGTTATAGAATAAATTAAAACCTAAATAAATATAAACATTAAAAATTAGGTTGGGTTGGGAATGAAAGTGAAAAATTGGGTTAAGTTGGGTTGTGTATGTGAAAGAGAGAAATTAGTTTTTTATTAAAATGTTGGGTTGGGTTGGGTTGTTGATAAAACTAGTCTAAGAGCTCTAGATATATATATATATATATATAGAGAGCTTGAGTTTGACTTGTAAGAGTAGTTTTTCAACCTCGCTTTGTGTTTAACACTTTAACTGTCATTTTTGTAGTTACACGTATGGTGGATGGAGCCCATACGGGGCGTTTTGCGTCATGTGTCGTGCTTTTTAGCTGAAATGGGTGTAGTGGATTGAACCCTTTCAAATCATTACTTTATTATTGTATTTTATATAAAAAACAAATAGCAAGTCCACCAATCACCTGTTTCCCCTACTATATGGGACCCCCTCGGTAACGCCCAAGGGGGGGGGGGCGGTTTTCTTGGCGCTTTGGGGGCTTCATGGGGTGGGAAGCGCCCCACTACGCATGGTCTTATATTTAGTTTTTATAAAGCATCTTATGTATTATTTAATTATTTTTATCACAACCTTATAAATAATATAAAATACTACAGCTTGTAAAAGTAATAGTTTCGTTTAGGCTCATTTAAGATGATTTTGTGCTTAGCCAAGCTCAATAACTAAAGTTCAAACAAGAGTTTGTTTATTAGAAGTGCTATATTATAAGTTTGTTTAAACATGTCTCGGTTTAAGACTTTAATGAACTCGTCTCAAGTAGTTCATATACGGCTAGGCTTCATTTGGTTGCATCCTAAAAGTTATAATAAATAGATATTAATAAATAGGTCGTGCTCATGGGTTGAATAGGACTCAAAAGTTTGATATGAGACGGAAAATCGCATGTGATTTAAATAAAAAAAAGAAGTGACATTGAATTTGAAACAAAATATAATAAAGATGGCTCTAATTAATAATTATACTATTTGAATAGCTATTTTTGTTAGGAATTTTGTACTCGATAATTCCAGTACAGGCTTTTCCTTCCACAAGTCACCATCTCAACAACCTACAACAAATTATGATTTGTAACAACATTTTATTATTGCTTACCATTTTATTTTTTCATGATTAAAGTTGCATCTCTCTGTTATATTTTTCTTCTAGTTTCCCTCAACACATTTTAATCGTCTTTTGGTTACTCTCATTTATAAGACTGTGTAAGCAAGGTCACATAATTCATATGCGACGAATGAAATGTTTATAACATAGCCCTCTTAGTAAAAGTTTAATTAGGCTTTCTAACTCTTTAATTTTATCATTCTAAATTTTAGTAATTTGAATGTCACAAGAAACAAATATATACACCTTTGACCTTAGTGGTATTTTACTTAAAGCGATCTCATGATTGCTTTGATATGAAACTTAATATTCTGGATTTTATTTAGCAGTGACAATCAATTCATTTTGGCAATTACATTTATTACTGAATAGACCCAAAACTAATTCAATTAAATGAAAATAAAAAAAATCAAAACATATGGCAAAATTCATTTTCTTGATATTCATATAATTGAATTAAACTATTCATATTATAAGTTATATATTTAGTTGTTCATTCTATTTACTTTTATATTTGCATTTACTTTTTTTATATTTTTATCTTACTTTGAATTAATAAAGATTAAGATAAAGAAATATTTGGCCGAATGATTGTTTTTAGTGGACTGCAGTGTTGTGATTTGCCGCGAAAATATGTGGGCCCTTTCACCTTGTCATGACATCTTTCCCTAAAAGTAATTTCTTATTTTATAACTTAAATTATAAATTTAATAAAAAATTATAAGGTGGATATTAAAGTAACGAGTCCACCTGTTACACCTGAGAGTTTATTTTTGTGGCGGCACAACTTTCAAGCGGCATCCGACGATGTTGTTTCTCAGGAAGACGCCCAACCAAACTTTGAAGCCAGCATTGGTCCGGTTAAGACAATATAATCTAGTCAGAGTAAGGGCAACGAAGCTCTCCAATATGGAGAGTGCAATGTACTAAAAAACACAAGAAAGTCGTTCTTAAAAAAACAGTAAAAATTTGGAGGGAAACAATTAGAAATAAATTTAGAATAATTTAGGTAATAATTACTCTAACAATTTAAAACAAAACTATAATATTATATTAATTATTCTATTGTTAGCATAATTACTCCCAAGTTAACATCTGTTTATTATGTTGACTTTTATAGGCTTATTAGTCAACGGGGACTTCGAGACAGCCCCAACCGGAGATGACAGCCCTGACGCCGTCCCAAGCTGGAAACTCAACGGCACGGTGGAGCTAGTAGCGTCAGGTCAAAAACAAGGCGGAATGATATTAATCGTGCCAGAAGGTAGACACGCGGTGAGGCTAGGAAACGACGCTCAGATAAGTCAACAAGTCAAACTCGAAAAAGGCGAGATTTACTCAATCACGTTTAGTGCATCTCGCACGTGTGCGCAGCTAGAGTCATTGAATGTCTCGGTCCCACCCGCGTCGCAAACCATTGATTTGCAAACATTGTATAGTGTACAAGGGTGGGATACTTATGCATGGGCCTTTCAAGCTGATCAAGAAGAGGCTAATGTTGTTTTCACTAATCCTGGCATGGAAGATGACCCCACGTGTGGGCCCATTATTGACGATATCGCTATTAAAAAGCTTTTCGTACCTACCAAACCAAAAGGTTCGTTTCATACCTGTAGAACTCCCTAGACGCTAGTCAGGAATTCTATATATTATTTTTCAAAATATGTTTAACTTTTCAAATACTATAAAATTATGACCAAATATGACCGAAACTGACCAATTTTGACCCAAATGTGACCGATTTTATCCAATATTTGAACAATTTTGACTGATTACCGAAATTGACCAATTTTGACCCAAATGTGACCGAATTTATCCACTATTTGAACAATTTTGACAGGATCTGACTAATTACCGACTTTTACAACACTGCTTTGTATAAACAATTTAAAAAATATTTGAACAATTTTGACCGGATTTGACTTATGACCGAAATTGACCATTTTTACCCAAATGTGACCGATTTTATCCAATATTTGAACAATTTTGACTGAATTTGACTGATTACCGACTTTTACAACACTGCTTTGTATGAACAGATAATGCAGTATTGAATGGTGATTTTGAAGAAGGTCCATGGATGTTTAGAAATGCTTCTCTAGGAGTCTTACTTCCAACTAACCTTGATGAAGAAACCTCATCTTTACCCGGTTGGATAGTCGAGTCAAACCGGGCCGTTCGTTACATTGACTCGTACCACTTCTCGGTTCCCGGAGGAAAACGGGCAGTTGAGTTACTCTCGGGTAAAGAAGGAATTATCTCACAAATGGTCCCAACCAAACCAAACAAACCTTACACGATGTCGTTTTCACTCGGCCATGCTAGTGACTCGTGCAAGCAACCGCTAGCAGTCATGGCCTTTGCGGGTGACCAAGCGGAAAACGTGCACTACACGCCTAATGCTAATTCGACTTTCCAAACCGCAAATGTTAACTTCACGGCTAAGGCCGAGAGGACGAGGGTGGCGTTTTATAGCGTGTATTATAACACTCGGAGTGATGATATGAGCTCGTTATGTGGGCCCGTGGTGGATGACATACAGGTGGTTGTTTCGGGTGGTGTTAGAAGTGTAAGGTTGTCGGGTTTAGGGTTTGGGTTTATGGTTTTGGTTATGATGTTTATGGTTTAGTGGGAGTAGGTTTTTGTGGCTAAGGAGTAACTTTTTATGGTGATTTCCATTTGGCAACTTGTACTATTAGTGAAGTTACGTATTAAGTAACCGAAGTACGGAAGCGAATACTTATTATTATTATGATCTTACATATTACCGTTCTAAAATCTTATAGGCTGTGACATATAAACTTGTTATCTGAATCAAGGCATTAGATTATATATCAAGAAATACAAATGATTTTCATTAGATAACCAGTTGTAACATAAAAACAGTGAGAACCACGGTAAATTAAGTAAACGCTTTTGCAACACAAGACTTGTATACCATCAAGTAAGAATAATTTGTTTTACTTGAACAAAAAAAAAGATCAAGTTTAATCTTAACATACTTGGTCATCATTTAGTATTTGTATTCACCTAAATCTAAAGTATAAGTCGATATATAAATGTAATTATCTAAAACGAAGAAACGCATGGACTGTTTTTTTATATAAGAGATAAGACATTTATATGAATTATCGTAAGACTAAAATAAAACTTAGAATTGACCTGAATATTTGTTGTTACACCAAATTTAGTTTAGACAACTAGTAATAGCTCAAAATGTATGCTTCTATTATAATAAAATAGAATATTTTTTTTTTTAGTTTTAGATTTTATGAATTATATAAATTTAGGCAAAAAGGTGTCATAAAACATAGAATTACATAAGTTGAAAGTTGAAACATGTTTAAAATCATCCAAATATATTTATTTGCTTATGTCGAAGTTATCATATAACAAAAATATTAGATTGATAGTAAAATGATTGCACTGCTATCAAATTCAGGCGCTAAATACGAGGCAGCATGAAGCCCAGCTCGGAAAACCGAAGGGGTTGTAAGGTTGTGATCGGAAAGACGAAGGGCTTCGTGTTCTAGGGTTTTGAAACCCTCGTTGGATCTGTTTGTGCACCTGGGTTGACGAACGGTGGTCGATGGAATGGTGGGCCGGGCCTGGGGCTGTTCAAAAAGCTTGAGGCTCTAAACTCGGGCTCGTGGCTCGCTCGATAAAAGCTTGTAGAAAACCAGCTAAAAAAACTTGATATGAAACATCATGAGTTGAGTTGGGTCATTTTTATAACCGAGCCAAAATCAGCCCAGGCTCGGCTCGAGTTATGGCTCGGCTCGTTGGCTCGATCTTAAGCTCGTTTAACTTCAAAATAGTGCTAGAACCTATCTGAGTTGCCTCGTCTAATTTCGAGCCCGAGCTCGAAACTCAAAACCACCCTGGCTCAACTCGTGAACAGCCCTTTATTGGTGGCAGGGTCAAGGTGGTCGGTGGAGGCAGCCTGTTGAAGTGATCAAGGTGGTCGATGGAGGCGGCCTGTTGGAGTGGTCCGTGGTAGTGGTGATGGTTGAAGAGAGATGAGAGTAGAGTGAGATTTCTAAATATTAAAAAAATGTATAATCTTAGATGACCTACTGTTCAGGTCAAATGTCTAGGATTGAAACATTAAAAGAACTTTAACGACCTAATTGAAACAAATTATTTTATTAGTGACCTGATTAAAATACTTTTAAAACTTTGTTACCACTTTATGGAGTAATCCCTTATATAATCATACTTGTAAGTTATTTTTTTTAAAACAGCCAACTCACTACATTTTTAACCACCATGAGTGACTCTCACAACTAGAGCAGCATTAGGCACACCATGATATCATTAAATATTTAGCCCATTGGTGGGTACTGCATAGCAATCAGTTAATTACTTGCAAGTGTTGGTAAACTCAACCGAACGCGTATAAGCGCATGATCGAATCCTTCTCGGCTTTTAGCAGTAAGACATGCCAAACACAAGTTGCTCTGTACTACCTAATCTCAATTATTAGCAGAGCATTGATGGTTTCTCTCCTGAGTTTACGGTAAAAAGCCTTTCACAGTTAAAAAAAAACATGTATAAACCTATATTACAGAAAATGGTGACAATACAACCCACATAACACCACACCATAAACTAAAGTGACCATATGTTACAAAGCAACACAAAAGTAAATTAATCCACAATCATTTAAGTTTGTAGATAGACTACACATTTTGTGAGGCCATAGTCCAGCTTTTGATTGCATACTTGGTGCATAAAAAGATAAAAACCTGGTCAACGCGGGTGGGTCGACTTCTAAACGTTAACAGCAACCCGTCCACGCCCCATTGTGAATCCCCTTGTACCGTCAGGCATTCTTGGTCCAGGAGGTGGCTTAGAAATTTCATGACCATGGTTATGGATCGGTGTACCATGACCTGTATTTGTTAAGCAAACATGTTTGTTATCATGTCCCGAATAATGTTAATAATTTGTGACCAACATTGTCAAACCAAACGTAAATTGGTAAATGATCATCTTACCCATGCCACTTGGTCCTTGATGCTTCGGTTTCCTAGAACGTCTACTGTTTTGACCTCAGCTTCCATTTTTATCCTTCGGTTGATGCTCCCCAATATGCGGTGCATGCTAATGAACAAATTTGGGGAAAGACCATCAAAGTTAAGGTAATCACAAACACAATTAACATAACAATATAGAAAACGAAAGAAAAATGTGTCTGTCAGGATAAACATGTTTTGGCTCATTACCCAACCTGCCCATTTTGCCACTTCTAGAATAATACCTCTTCATCAGGTGTATCGTCTTGGTGCTCACTTGATTGATGGTTTTCTTTGTCCCCGGGTGAATCTACATGGACAATGTGTTTCTTCTCAGAATCATGTCCTTTTTTCTTCTGTGTATTCTTTACCTACATATACGATATTATTAGCAAAAATCAAACTTATCTATCTATCATGAAAGAAACCTGTGAAAAGACTTGAGTTACCCTGCGCTTGAGAAGCTTGACCCGCATGCCATGTCGCCAGTCCTGCTCATTGTTTAAAGTGGCAACCTGAAGATATCATATCCGCCAATAGATCAGCTTAAAAAGTAACGTGTCAAAGAGGTAGAGTGGATCAAACAGGTCGAAAGCATGTATTTCTAATGCTTATAAACCCCTTTAGATCATTTTATTCAAAATGTTACATCATTATGAAAATAATATGACTTTCGTAATCATTATTGACACATTACTTGTTTACAAAAGGATGTAAATAGCTTGAGTATTCAACCTCTCATAGAAAAGATGAAACTGAAAAGAGAAAGTCAAACTTACCGCCTTCTCAGCTGCCTCAATAGTCTCATATTCCACACTTGCATACAACTTACCACTCAGAAGCTTCTCCTCAATACTACACTTCCTTGTATCTTTTGCCGCATTTTCTTCATGAATAACAATCTTCTTGATACTAAACACGATTTTATTATGAGAATTGACACAAGAAAAGTTATAATAAAACAAGATACTGAAATGAGAGATGGAAAAGTGATATACGTTCCCGCATGGCAAAATATCTTCTTCATGTTCTCTATTGTGTGATCCTCTGGAAGATTCTCTACCAGAACCGTGCAGAGCTGGCATAAACGAAAGAACTATATTAAACACTAGTTTCTTTTCAATTCATATTACAAAATGAACATTTAACAATGAGATAAGAAAATTGAAACTCTATATCACTAGCAAAAGAAGAAGAGTATACCTCTGGATCCAAAAATTCCGTCAATTGGAAAGGATGGATACGCTTAACCTTCTTCTCATTTGAACTTAAGGCCTGCAGCCATCAACACATGCTCTAGTAACTTAAATATAATATATAGTTTAAAAAATACATAACAGGTAGGAAACTATGGCACAAAGTTCACGCTATATCAGCACAACAGAGTAGACACTTACTCGGAAGTGATGAGTTATGCAACTTACCAGAAGAGATGATTCCTTGAGTGCAGCCACAATGAGAGATTTGTGATGTGTCAGCTTCTTCATTTTCTTAAATGTAGCAATAACTGCTATAGGAACTGCAAAATAACAGTGTAACTTCCCTGAAGATTATTTGTCATGTTTAGTCAAGACAATTGTTTCAAGAAAACTAATAGATCCCATTTTATAACACAAAATACCTATTACCTTCATGTTTTTTTAAAAAATGTCACAACCTCAATCTATTAGTTCACTGGAACTTACTGAAAGAGACGATGTCCTTGTTTATTTGTTTTTCTAGCTGAAAATTTTCTGCCTATAGCTCTATACACAGAAAGTTACTTCAAAGTTGGTTAATTTCCCAATTTTAAATTTGCTTTTTGCTGATTTAATTGCTATGTTATGTTGTTAATATTTGTAAAATTTCAGGTTAAATGTTCTTGAAGATGAACATTTTCTGCCTAACTACTGTATTAAAGTTGTTAAATTTCTCCATTTGTGGTTTGATATTGCTGGTGATTGCTGTTCTGATTTAATTTTTTTTATATTTAATTTTTTTGGGTACAAAATTTGATTGTTCATATCTACTTCAAGCATGAGAAAAATCAAAACAGAATCTGAATCTGTTTTGAGTTTGCTGCTTTATAATTTCTTGTAAACTCAGTCAACGTTTTTTGATCCTATATAATTAGAGCATGTTGCAGTTGTCCAGTAAATTAGTACCTTGGTTTTACTTATTTAAACGGCTGTTGCATTATTAAAGGCTGCTGCAATCTGTCCAACTAGATTCTATTTTTTAGTTTGTTCTAATCTAGATAATTTATTTAATAGATGTTGCCTTTGTCTGTCCAAACAGCTGTAGCATTTGTCTGACTTGATTGTTGTTACCTTCTGTGGTTTACAACAAATTTATGAGTATTTTTTTAAGCTAAGCATTAACAAGGTCGAAAATGTCCTGTGTAATTAAGTTAAAAGGTAATTGAATAAGCATAGGTGCGGCTAGCGCCTTCGCGTTGTGCCTCGGTTTCCAGGACCCAAAGTTCCTGAAGCACCGAGAACCTTTTAAAAACAAAACTGCATCTAATTTTTTGATTCTTGGATTTTTGTACCAAAATAAATGGTTCGCCAGTGTATTTCAAAAGCCATGGTCGTACCCAAGAGCCAAATGCTTACCTCAATGTAATTCAAGATCTATTTATAATATATTATAACACGTGATGATTCACACATGACATCTCAATACACCCAGAGTCAATAAAAAAGATGTTAAAAAAGGAGTATTAAATGCAGGATTACTTACCATAGCCTTCCTCATCCTTCATGAGATACTTCAACAAAAACTTGTCCGTTCTCAAATTTTCATCACTCAGATAGTATTCCACCTTAACAAAAAAAAGCATAAGTCTCTTTAGAAATATATGACTTAACAAGCTTTATTAAATAACAAAAACGCTTACTGGACAAAAAACCAGTGTTCCATAACAGGGTGATTACCTACAAAGTTACCTCTAATGTAACTATATGTCCTATAACAACAGAGCCATAATATACTACTTTCATAATCCCCTCTACTAACTGGTCTCAATTAAAAATCAACATCACAATGCAGAGTTCCAATTTGAAAATCGGTATACTAAAGATAAAACCATGTGACTTTTAAGAAGACTGACGTCAATAAAATAATTTTCAACTATCAATTTACTGCATCTCCTTCTTATCTCGTCTACAACCAACTGGATAAAGTAAATGACACACTGATTCTAGTAAATAGTAATGCGTTTGCCCTAAAAATGCAAAATAGAGCCGCATTATTCCACGAATAATTTCCAATACCATGTGCTTATGTATCTTATAAAACACTAATCTATACATCATGTCGGTCTTTTAAGTCCTTTCTTATAGCTGCCACCATATACCATACGATACGACTTAGACTTAAACAAAACAGAGCTATATAAACCTAATTTGAACATGAACAATATAAATCTAGCATTTACCTACCTGTGCTGTGCATACAGATTTCTATATATCACTGCAACACATAAGTACACAAATAAACACACTTATCACAACAAAATAACAAATTAAGATCACAGAAACAAAAACCTAAACAATTAAACTAAGTTCTAAGTTCTAATCGATCGGATTATCAATACAACCACATATTATTTACGGTCTACTCAAATTCATTCGTATACCTGCTTGATGATCTTATCAAGAAGCTCATCAGTTAAGTCAGGAGTACCGGTGACCGGAAGAGGAAGTTGATCGGAATCCTGAGGCGGCGGCTCATCGGAAGGATGATCGGTGATCGAATCGACGGCGGAGAGATCAGGATCGTGAATTAGTTGTTGTTGATCTGATTCTACTCCACCGCCTTCCATTTGAAGATAGGAGAAGAGAAGAGAAGATGTTTTGCTTCTTCTACTTCTTCTCCTGAGTCTCGAGTCTTCTTCAAACGGTGGGAAAGTGCATATGTAGGGGTTTACTTTCTAGAGTGCCGAAGCGCGCCTTTCGGTGACATTCGGGTTAAATTGTTAGTAACGGTTTTAAATAACTAAACGATTAAAGCGAATTAGGATAAAGTGTTACTAGCGGTTTGGCTTCGGTGTGGTTTAACCGTGTATGCTTTTGCAATAGTTCGTCTCTAAGTTAAAGACTAATGATCTAATGATAACGTATTCGTAAAAAAAGGGAATTATTGTCGGTCTGGAAAATATTAAAATACAAAGGAAAACAAAAATGAGGAGCTTGAGAAATATTTGTGTCATAATAAATAAAAGACGAAAAAAATAACAAAAATGTTTCTCCAGTCTTTCTCGTTAAAAAATACGAAAAAGACATAATGTCGAGAAAAAAGATACAATAACGAAACAAAATACAATGATAAATAAATAAATAAGACACGATAAATCGCAAAATATAACACAATGTCGATAAAAATATTACTCATGTTGAATAATGTAACAAAATATCAAGAAAAAAAAAGGTAAATCAATGTAAAAAAAACATAATATTTTTTTACTCGAGATTGTGTCTTTTTTTTAAACGAGAAATACGGGGAAAACATTTTTGTTTTTTTTTTATTTTCTTTTCTTTTTTTTTAATTTTGAGTTATTATATTTTTAATTAATTTTTTAAAGGATTTTTTTACCACAAATCATTTTTATCCTTCTAATTTTTGCTACCCTTTATAAAATAACTTTTTGTCAGTCTGGTTAATTTAGCTTTGAATTACACCATAGATACAAGACCTAGAAACTAGAGATAAAAGAATTACATGCAATTGTTGTTTGTCTAGCTAATTTTGCTTTGAATTTCAATTCCGTTAAGCCTGAATACATGAATAAATAATTAATTGTATCTGATATAAAACATGTTAAAAGGTAAAATATACTCGAGCATGTTTGGTTTTATATGGACGGTTTTCAGTGTAAATCGTAAACCAAATATATTCACAACAGTTTGAAGAATTTAAACTAACCGAACGACCAAAATTTAAGAAAGAAAATCAACTACGAAACCTAAACGATGACCGGTTATAGCAGTTTCATGGTTTTAAACTTAACTGTGAACACCCTAATAAATACACAAACGTGGATTCTGTTCTTCTAAAATAACACATGTGTGGTGTAATTTTAAAATAAGTGTCAAATTTGTTGTATGTAGTTACGAATTTTTAACATGTTTAGGATGTAACATTAATATCCGTTTAAGTAGCTATCTATTTTTCTTTGTTTTGGCCACCACCATTTATTCTTTGTTCAAAAACAATTGATCATGTGCAAGTCGGTCGTTAAATTGCATGGCTTCAAACCTTAGTCACTGGATCGAACATGGAGATGAGTGTCGGTTAAGTTGATGACTAAATTAGTTCTAGCCATCCCTTGATGCATAATTTCTATTGACCAAACATCATGTTTTTCAAATTTATACCACTGATGAATCATTTGTGTAGTTAATTCAGTTCGTGTAGTTAAAACTCTATAGATTAGTGTGCAACTTTTTAGACTGTATGTAGTGGTGAGAAATGAGGCTCCAAAATGATGATGTGGATGCCACGTTTTTGCCAAAAACCATTACTCAATTATTAAATTGGGTACTAAAATGTTTCTCCGCTAAGCCCATAGCGCTCGTGATATTTGTATGCCATTCATTAAATTGAATATTTTAGGAGTGTTGGGACTTGGGAGGATTTTCCAACCGCCAATCATAAAAAAAAATTGTCTATAAACACAAACCTTATATAAATATAACATCACAAAGTTTAAAACTACTCTCTTTTTTAATTCTTTCATATTTTATGAAAAAACTGGATCAACTACCCAACAATTTATCTTTTTAGGAGGTGGATGAGACGGTGATAATCAAAATTGTTCGGGTGGGGGTAAAACTTTTAGTCGAGCACGACCAAACATCACGACTGTAATCACTTAGACGACAGCCACCACTAGAATGGAATCGTGTGGAGACTAGGCTCATTACCAATTAAATATATGCACTATTCTATAAATAAGATCATGACATATTCGTGAGAAAGAATAACAAAATAGTGCCAAATATCTTGGCAATGACTGTGCCGTTGTTTTTTAAATGTTCTAGTCTTTTATTATTATTATTTAAAGTAGCTTGTTTTTTATTGTACAAGTATCTTTTTGTTTTTCGTATGTGTTTGTAACTTATATTTTATTAAAGTGTTATAGTATTTTGTGCTGTGGTATTATTAGTTTAATTCTTGTTCTTTTTATTGACTAAAAAATATTAATTAAATAAAAACATGATTGAGTAATAAGGGCAATTAATTAAACCACTACACTTGATTTAAAAGACGCTTAAGTAAATTCATCTTTACATACATGAAACCTAGGTGGCATTTAAATTAAACAATTAGTTAAAACTTAAAACCACTACACATACATAAAATGGCTCATATATGTTTTTAGTGGCTCTGCCTTTTCTGCACGGGCTTTTGAGCCTCACAGTAGTGTCACATATTGTAGGCTCTATAGCCATAGTTAAATGCTTAATACCGAATATTAATGTTTGTCTATTAAGTTGAAAAGTTGGTTGTTATTAAAGGTATATGAGGTTAAACAAGCTAAAGTTGTCAAAACCCGTTAAAAGAACTAAAGTGAGGTTAGATTTAGTTATGGAAAAGTCGTTCATATAATCATATTAACACACAAGAGATGAGGGAGATATGCATTCATTCAATCTATACACAAACTTGCCATCTTAACACTTAACCTTACAGCACCACACTTCTATCATTAGTGTTTGTTAATTTCCTAGAGATTAGTTTCTTTCTTGCAGTAGATTGTTCATAATGAGAATTTACCAAGACACATTTAAAGTAGATTAAATAATAACTCCCAGTAAATATTCTTTGTATATTGTGAGAAACTTAAAATAGAAGCAATGTATTTTGAGTTTTTGTTCATGGAGGGCAGCAGTGGTGTACAAAACCGGTTTTTTTCTCAAACCGATCCGTCAAAGCCTGGTCAAAGTCGGTTTGACCCAAACCGGTTCAGTTTAAAAACCAGTTTAGGAGCAAGAGATGTCAACATGGCCCAGGTCGGTTCGGTTTGATTAGTACCAGTTTAAAACCGATTTTCCTCAAACCGGTCTGGTTTTAAAAGCGGTTTGGTTGTTCAAAAGGGGAGCCCGTACCAAAAACAACGTTCATGAACCGGTTTGGGTGAAACCGGTTTTCTTCTCAAACCGGTTCGGTTCGGTTCGGTTTGCCATAAAACAGTCTCAAACCGGTTTTTTTACACCTCTAGAGGGCAGTAGGGCACGTGGTCCATGCTTGCATATGATGTGCAACAAAAGTTGGGCAAGCCCATGAAAGAGAATTGGGCTCTTTCAATCGAAAGCCTTTGTAATGTTGGGTTGACTATTAGATCGAATACATTAGTATGGGGTCGGCTCACAGGGTTAAGATTCATGTCTCTTAGTTAGGGCCATGTCGTGTTGACAAGTTTTGGGTTGGCAGGTTAGCGTGTTGAGATTCTTCAACCTAACCCAACCCATATATTTATTTGTGTCGTGTCGTGTCGACCCATTTAAATTCGTGTGGTGTTTAGGTTGTGTTTCGGGTTGACCCATTTTACATTCATATACGAGTATGAGTAATACGTATTGACTTGGTAATAAATTAAACAATTAGTTACTCTTATTCATGTAACACTTGTTAATAATTTATGATAGATCTTGTTGTTTTTGTTTATTTATCTCTCATTCTCAGTTAACAAACTTAGGTTTTCATAATTGGCTCAAATAAGAAATAACTAGAGAATAGACCGTTGGAACTAATAAAATAAAAATATTGAAAATAAAAGTAGATAAAAGTAGTTTTACTTTTAAAAGTTAATTGATATATGAAAAACTAAAAATGTAAGTATTTAACTTAAAAATTTAAAACTTCTTATCTATAAAATTAAAATATTAACTTCTCTAAAATTTTAAATGGGTTAACAGGTCAACCCACTTTTTAAAGGGTCGGGTTCGGGTTGACCCATTTTTAAACACGTCGGGTTGGGTTGACCTGTTTAAGAAAACAGGTCGTGTTTGCCGACCCAAAACCTATATATTTCCTGTCGAATTTTGGGTCGTGTCAGGAGTTCACGCTCCTACTCTTAGTATGAGGTTATGGATTCTAACCCATACAAGGGATGTATATTTAGAGGAGTCTTGAGAGTGTAATAGTGTATTCTTTATTATTATTATTATTATCTATTGTAAACTAGCTTTTGAACCCCTGTATTACACGGGTTTTGTCAAATGATAAAGATAAATAAGATCTATTATTTCAGTTGTGATTCTCAAAATACTTGTGAATTAATTTAATGTAGACTTAATGGAAAAAACAAACAGGGTTAACAAAAAGTGCTAAAATAGCATGATCTTGGAAACATCAGGTGCTGATTTGCAAGAAATTTAAAAAAGAGATACTAAAGTTGTGTAGCTGGTCTAACCTTAGGTATGAAAATGGCACTTGATTCAATAATGAATATAATCCACACTATGTTATAACTCATTTGACAAAATGGTTTTGACCCATAACCCATGAATAGCTAGAATGAATGGGATGAAAGATTAGAAATCAGGTGAAATGTGAGCTTGACACCTAAGCTTCAACATTTTTTTTTTATTAATATTGTAAGATTTGAAACTCACATGCTAGATTAACGAGTATACGAATAAATGTTAAATTTATATAAAGTTTACTTCAAGACTTATTAGTTAAAGAAAGAGGGCTTGTAATTGTATTGACTATCTCCATGGTCAAATAAAAACTGCCAAGCAAACATTTTTTTTATAATAAACATGTGGATGTGGGAAGAAAAATAAGTGTGCAATAATGTATCCCGATGCCCCACTTATACAAACTTCAAAACCGTGGGCTTAAGCTTAACTGATAATAAATATATTAATCAGAATACAGTAGAAACTCTATAAAATAATACACTTAAGGCCATCAAAATTTATTAATTAAAAGAGTTATTAATTAATCGATAAATTAATAATTATTAATTTATATATTAATTAATATTTTATTAATTTATAGTAGAATGTTCTGACTCACCCAGAAGAAAATGTAGTTGCACAGTTGTTGACTGATGAATAAATTATTGAAAGCGTTATTGGAATTAATAAAGATGATATCGATGAAGAAGATGATGAAAGTTCTACAATGGAGTCCCCTTCGTGAAACGAAGCTATTAAAGCGGCAATCACATTGAACAATTTCTTGTTGAGCTATGAGAAAACAACACCAGAAGTTCTTACCATGCTAAGGAAAATTAGAGACGAGATTCAAGGGAAAATTGATTTCAACAAATAACAAAAGACAATTGAGTCATTTTTCAAGAAACCTTCATAAATCATTCATGTAATATGCTATATATAAGGAATTATTAATTTATATTTTATATGGGATCTAAAGAAATTATCAAAAATGTATTATCTTATAATTTTAGCGAATTATTAATTTAGCACCCTATCCCCGAGTCGAGACCGGCAAAAAATATTATCTTAGAGAGTTTATTCAATAATCGAATATTAATTTATCGAGTTTCTACTGTGCGTTAAAAATCAATATTTAGACTTTGTAACTTTATTAATTGAAATTTATTTCATAGTAACTATTACTCTATTTCCCCAAATACATGTAGTATTATTGTATCTATACTGATTTAGCCTATTTGGTACATGTATCGGTAGTACCAAGTTTTTAGGATTTTAGTATTTAGTACATACGGATACGGGTACGCATATGGGTATTTCGGTGTTTTGTATCCGTTTGAAACACGTTGAGGTTTTAGCCTATTCGGTACATGTATGATGTATTGGTAGTACCAAGTTTGGATTACAATATCGGTGTCTACGGGTACGGATACGTATAGGGTATTTTAGTGTTTTATACCCGTTGAACATGTTGAGGTTTTATTGAGAACTTTCATAATTATATATAAAACATAGGTTCAAGTGATTATTAATCATATATAGTCCAAGCGGTACCCGTATCAATTTAGCTAATATGGCATCTGCACAAATTCAATTTATTTGATACCCGTACCGGTCACATTTGTATAACGTTATATTCAAGTTAACTTTATACATAAGATTAAATGATTGACATATTTGTATCTTAAAATTAATTGAAAAAAATGGTTGACTATTTATTCAGGTAGTTTTTTATGCCATAGAAAGATTCCATTGTCTTGCTTACGATCGTCGCCTTAAATATGTTAAAAGATGACATGCTAGGTAGCCATATACGAAAAATAATATGGATATTCCTTTGAATTTTGTATTTTATTGTGATAGTTATTAATTAATAAGTATTTTAAAATATTTATTTATTTTAATAAACTATTTATTAAATTAGAAATTAACTTTTTCTAAAAAAAACATATATAACATTTCGTGCAACACTTTAAAAGATTTTTACCGGTTAAAAAAAAATCTTACGCATCTCAAACAAGACATGTATCCATCTTTTGTATCAATTGGCACATAGTATACAAGGTACTAGAACATATGATGTATAAGTTATTGATGCATCTTAAATTCAAATTGAAAGAAAAAAATCTTACCACAGTCCCACCTGACTCACCGTCGAATCCCTTAGATAAGACGCATGAACGTGATGGCATGGGTAATATGTGCGATCCGACGTGGCTAAAGCCACGCTGTGCGATATCGTGCTCATGCACAACACAAGCGTGGATGTTGTGTGTGATACCCTCTATGGGTGGGGAGCCCTGTTTGAAAGACAAAAGCAAGTGTAAAATATATAAATTATTGTTTTTTTTTACTTTATACTTATATAAAAGCATCATGTACTCATTGTATTATCATTGTATTAAGTGAAAAAAAAACGAAAATTCTAACTACATTTTTTTTTCTTTTATATTTCTAAATGCAACTTTTGTCTCGTTGTACGACTTTAAACTATTCCATAAACTTTATGGCCTTGCATATAGCTTCAAACAACTTAAGTTGCAGTGCTCTTTGTCAAAATTTGACAAATTGTTGAAAGTGAAAAGTAGTACTTTTATTTAAAAACTAATTAATGACGAGATAGTTTTCACATGATGTAAAAAGTGAAACTATGCTTCACTTTTGTAACTTTGTTCAAAAGTGATCGAAAAATAACGTAACATCTAGATAACAGTTTTTACACCCATAAACCACACAACCACACTTCATAGCTTTAAGGGAGCTTGCCAAAAGGTATTCAACTCATAGGTGTATTTAAGATTATCATGTACTATGGTAATTTTTTCTTCATTAAATATCAATGCCACATAATGAAAGGTAAGTTGACTTATCCTACCGGCTATGAACACAAATGAAAGAGACATGGATACTTTTTTTATTCATGCTTGTAAGCACACGGGTCATAAAAAAAGTGTTATAAAAATTTTTTCCGTGTAATATGAAATAAAATATTTTTCTATGTATTGTTTATAAATATTTAGTATTTCATTAATTGTCTGTCCTCTTTGTACTTCTTTTTTTCTTTCAATAATGGCGAATGATCTTTCAATAAAAACACACTTTGTTCTTTTCTACTATGGGTAACGTATGAAAATTTTATCTAAACCTTCTATTTATGATAACTTTATATTTATTTTCCTATATAATATAGTAAAAAATAATCTACATTTAATATTTTTAAATAAAAATTCTCTTGAAATTGAAAACTGAACAGTTGACCTTTACTTTGTATTTGGCATCCGTTGTCGACTTATACAGCCATGCCAAAACAGTTAAGAAGGGATGTCAATAGGCCAGGTTTGGACCAGATAATGCTAATTACATACCCATACTTATTTGTAAAATCGTGTTTCATACCTGAACCACTACCCATCGGATATCAGATATACCCAATAGTTTGTTTAAAAAAATACGCGTTGAGAATTTCACGTATATTTTTTACCGTTATAATGCTTTTATACCTTTAATTTATATAACAACTATTAAAAATTAAAATATCATGCACACTTTGATAATATATAATTTCATATGAATACTTTACAACCTATAAAATATAAAGAATATCAATAATTGCATATCACATAACTAAAAGGTTTTTTTTTCTAAGAATCTATTAAAAATTCTTCGGGTATATGTTTTGGGTAAATGGGTATGTGGTTTCAGGTAATCAGATCATGTATCGTCTAATCTCCTCCCGAGAAAAATTTTAAATTATAATCTCATATCCGGCCCATACATGTCGGGTTTCGTGTATGCCATCCCATTTGTTTCGGGTATACCCGTCTTATCTATTTCGGGTATACATATCCCATGTTATTAGAGCTCAAGTCACAATTTGTGTTAATAGTGTAAATTTACCGGTAAGTTTATGTTAAAATAAAAGGAACAATAATGACAAGGGTTCATATATATTCATTCTATGTACTTATTTGTAACTTATAAGTCATGATCTATTGATGTAGTAGCATGGTGTCTTTCTTCATAAATATGAGTTTGTAGGGTTCAAATCTTTGCAAATCCAAGATTTTATATAACAATTTTTTTAACTTAAAATTCCTCAAATCTTACGCTTACAATAATTTGAACCCACTAACACACATTTGTGAATGAAGATTGAAGACACCATACCAAGTAGAATAATATGTCATGAGTGGAAGGCAAATGTAGAATTTTATTATTAAAAAAATGTTACTTGATTTTAAAATATCTTAATATTTAAAAAAATCAATAGCACCTGTTAATGATTTCAGAGAGAAAAAACGTTTAAGTGATTTTTAACATTAAAAAGTTTGATTACTAACAAATTAAATTTAATAATAATGTATAACTACAAACCAAACACTATCTTAGGTATTTTAACATTAAAAAGTTTGATTACTAAGGCTGAGGGGTGTGGGGGCTCTAATGGGGGCGCGAGTGGGGGCTCCAGCCAATAATATTGTGACGTGTGGCAGAGAGATAAACTGGATAAGGGGGGTGTTGGAGCCCCCGCTGGAGCCCCTGGCCCTGGTGTGGAGGGGCTCCAGCAGGGGCTCCAGCGGATTTTTTTTTATTTTTTTATAAATATATTCAAAAAACGTATTATTAAAAAAACTCATAAATTATTAAAAAAAACACACATTAAAAAAAACACATTAATATCTAAAAATAAAATAAAAATTAAAGTACTAAAAAAACATTATTCTTATTCTTCGGCTTGGTCTTCTTCGATCAACCTCTTTCGGATACGTTCCTTTTGCTTTTCCATCAGCATTTGATCGACCGGATTTAGGTTACTGAAGTCTCTTGTAAGGAAATCCAAATCTCTCATTCGACTTTTTTCCTTTTTGTCATTAGAGACCACCTCCATGGTTTTGTTGAATTTATTGAGGGATTCAACAAGATCGACGATGTTTACGGCTCCCCCCTCAGCCGGTTTTTTCCCCTTGGCGTCCCTTCCCAATGGCCGCCTCCTCGGCGGTGAAGACGTTTCCTCCCCCGCAATGTTTAGGTCGAATCCAACGCGGCAATCCGACCCGGCGGAAGTGCTATACGCTCCAGACGAACTAGTTTTAGTCCGTTTCGGCCCTACTTCCGCATCATGGTCCGGCGCCACAAGCTCAACCCACTTGGAACACCTTTTCAACCTCTCCCACAACTTTAAATCGTCCCACGTCTTCACCGTCCCATACCTCCGCAAACACTCCTGCCTCCACTCTTTGACAGTGAAATTGTAAACCGCCAAATCATCACTGCCACTTGGTCTCATACGACCGGCGTTCCTGTTGAAAAGATTAGTAAACAAGCCGACAAATTTTCTGATTTCGGACCACCGACCCGAAATCATATCGGCGTTTCGCTCTGTACTCCCAACGAGCGTATAGAACGTTTCCCTAACCTTTGTCCAAAAAACCTTGCTTTTTTGGTAGTCGGCTGCAAAATGAATAATTAAATTAGATTTCCAGTTAACTTTTTTATTTAACTTTTTTATTAAAAATCATTTTTAAAAACGTTAAAACAATTACAGCAACGCCGATCCTCAGAAATGACTATCCAAGCCCGACACAAGGCTTCCTTCTCATCCGATGACCACGGAGTGGTTTTCCGTTTCGTCCTCGGAGTCGAAGCCGGTCCCGGCCCGTCCGTTGCAAGTTGTTTTTTCCGGTGGACGCGTCTTCTTGCTCCCGTAGCATCACCGTGTGATTCTTGTGTCTCTGGAACAACAAAGTTAGGAGACGGTTGTATGTTGGATGGTTGAAAGCCGGATGTTTCTTGCGGCCCCGAATAAAACATCGGTTGGTCTGGTGACGACCATAAATGTAACATCCCGAAATTTCAAGAGAATATTAATTATATTACTTAATAATAGAGGGAAAGTTTACTCGGGTTATCGGGATATAAATAGAGTAGGAGTTGGTATGGGTCGGGCTAGTGTTGGGTAATGGATATGGGTTATGGACTTGGGTTATGAACGAAGGAAGGAGAGTCCATGGGCTTAAGCCCATGATCCCTAATATAAATACCCTTAACCACCATTTCTCACATATTCCATACACACACTCAAAACACACACATTCTAACCGATCAAGATTCGAAGCCGAGACCCGAGATTTTGTTGATAGATCTGAGTTGGTAAGGTAAGAACAAATCCAACAAAGCTAATATTACTGAAAATGGTTAGGATTGGATGGGTTAACCGGACCCGAAACCCAAACTGCCCAAATCGGACCCCTAAAACGTCGATTTTAGGCCGATTTGATGGTTGGGATTTGTAGGCGCCGATCATACGATTCCGTGGGTACCTAAATCGAGTTATTTGGCTAAGAAACGAAGGATTTATGGGCAAACAGATCTGCAGCGCGATAACTTCGCCTGCAAAATTAAGTTCGCCTGATGAACTTCGCCTTCAAGCGTAACTTCGCCTTCAAGCCAAGTTCGCCTAAGGGTAACTTCGCCTGAAGCCAAGTTCGCCTAAGGTTTAACTTCGCCTGAAGCCAAGTTCGCCTAAGGTTTAACTTCGCCTGAAGCCAAGTTCGCCTAAGGTTTAACTTCGCCTGAAGCCAAGTTCGCCTGATGGCAACTTCGCTGTAAAGCTAAGTTCGCCTAGCTGGTGACTTCGCCTACAGCTAAGTTCGCCTAAGGTTAACTTCGCCTAGAGCTAAGTTCGCCCGAGGGTTAACTTCGCCTAAAGCCAAGTTTGGTTAGAAAATAATTTATAAAGCGATAAGTTAAAGAAAGCTAATACTAGACCACCAGATTAGATCAGACGAGTATTGATACGTGTAACTTGTACAGTCAGCCGAGCTCAGTTAGAGAAGGGATTTACAGCTATCAGAAAAAGAAGCAGGATTCAGGTGAGTTTCTAGCCCCATTCCTTGTTATGTTTTCGGGGCTGTGTGCATACTCGATGTGTTGTTAATACATTTATCCTAAGTGATAAGTGTATGTCATATGTGATATGTGTGATAGATATGAATGATTGTTTGTCGGTACGCGAACGATCTTCGGATATTGCGCGTACTGTCAGGTTAAAAATAAAGGTACGAATATTATATATCGAAGATGTATGAATATTTCAAATGAATACTTGTCGGGGCGTGAACGATCTTCGGATATTGCACTTAACGACAAGGGGTATGGTTGTTAAATGAATGAGGTAAGGAATGCCTATAGTGTTCCTATGTTATAATGTAAGTATGTGTATATAGGTACACGAATGGCATGTGAGTTCTACGTTCGACATAGTAAGTTAGGATGGCAAATCCCTCTAGCTTCTGTCGGACATAGACTCGGCTGGTGATGGCGTAGTTAAGGACTGCGAGCCTTATACGTGAAGTAGATGATATATGTAAACGTAGATAAGGACTGCGAACCTTATACGTAATGTAGATAGGCGTCAGCATAGGAAAGGACTGTGAACCTTATACGTGCTGTATTTGTAGCATAGGGGAGGACTGCGAACCTCGTACGTGCTATGAATTAGGTTGCAACATAGGGAAGGACTGCGAACCTTGTACGTGTTGTGGATGTATTTCAGCATAGGAAAGGACTGTGAACCTTATACGTGCTGATTTTGTAGCATAGGGGAGGACTGCGAGCCTCGTACGTGCTATGAATTAGGTTGCAACATAGGGAAGGACTGCGAACCTTGTACGTGTTGTGGATGTACTATGGTATAGGGAAGGACCGCGATCCTTGTACGTACCATAAATGGTGAACATAGGTAAGGACTGCGAACCTTGTACTTGTTCACGACCTTGAGTACAGGTATAGACGGTGAACTATGAACGTACTCTCGGTAGACTGAGGTTAGTGATTACAGATATGTAAGTATGTATGGTAGAAAGTATGTATGTAGAACAGAAGGGTAACTAGTGAAGTATGGATATGTATCTACGGATATGTATGTATGTGTATGTATTGTATGGCGTTCGATTAACTAGAACTCACTCAGCGTAGCTGACTTTTAGTATGCACGCAGGTGAGCTGATTATAGAGTTAGCATGAGGATGACACACGGCATGGATTGAACGGCTGGCATCTGAAGAAAGAAGTAAAAATGTTTTGAATATAAAGTTTTGTGTTATGGTAACAAAGAAAAGATTTAATGTTTTGTAACAAATGATTGATGTTTTATATTCCGCGAAAAGTTTTAATAAACTCTGATTTGAAGAACTGTGTTTATGAGTAAATCCGACGCTAAAGTAGGGTCACCGGGTTCGGGGCCTTACAAGTTGGTATCAGAGCATAAATTCGAGAGATTTAAGCATCCTACATGCTTAGACTCGAACAGAAAATGGGATTTAAGTAAGAAAGGAAAGAAGATGCCAGTTCAAGAATGCCATGTGTCGCTCAAGCAAGATCAGTAAAGGTAAAGTGTATGATTAAATGATATATGTTGATGAGAAAGAAAAGATATGTGAACGATAGGGATAGGAATAATTGATTGCTTGATTTGACTAACTGCTTAAGTAGAACCAGCACAAATAGACTCATAAAGGGAAGTGTATAGGACACGGAAAGCAACGTGATCAGCTAGTCACAGCTGGCCACTGTTATTACCTGTTAGCCTTGCTATCCTTGTACTAAATAGTTCCTTGAGTGAGGATGTTTGTGTTGTCCCTTTTAGAATACTAATGGCTGGAGATGGAGAATTTGTGGGAACTGGGGGTCGCACTGGACGTCGTGGCAGGCCTCGTCTTGTCCGGCAACCCTCGGTAGAAGAAGCTTCCCACACCGAAGATGAAGGAAGCGCAGCTGGAGGAGACCAGAACAACAACGAAGAAGTTCAACTTAGCCCTGCAGTTCAAGCAGCCATTGTTCAAGCTGTAGTTGCTGCTGTGAAGAACCTGAATCCCGAAGGATCTGCTGGAAGCCGTGAACGAACTGCTGAAGGGGCGGGTGGTGATGGTAGGAAGGATGGGGAAAGAGAAAGAGGGGCCTCGAGTGAGGATAAGTCTGTGAAAGTCGATGACAGGAGAAGAGGCCAAGGTGGGTGCAACTATAAGTCCTTCAAAGGATGCGACCCGCCAAAGCTGACTGGGTTGGGAGACGCAATCGCTACTCTCCAATGGATAGCCACAATGGACAAGGTTATCCGCATTAGCGAATGCCGACCCGACCAAGCTGTGGGTTATGCTACTCAGTCATTTGAGGAAGAAGCTATGTATTGGTGGGAAGGTGTGGAGCAGAGAAAGACTAGGGATGAGATCAAGGCGTTGAGATGGGACGACCTGAAGGAGTTGGTGATGAAAAAGTTCTGCGCAGATGCCGAGGTTGAAAGGACGGAGATGAAGTTCCTGAATTTAAAGGCCGGTATGATGACGCATCGTGAGTATACTACTGAATTCAACCGACTATCTAGGTTGGTGCCTGATATGGTTGACACTGAGGTCAAAAGAATCAAATGTTATGTGAGGGGATTGCCACAAAAAGTCCGCATGTTGGTCAGGGCAAATAAACCTGCTACTTTTGACTCTGCTGTTGAACTTGCAGAGGTGGTTTATGCTGACCTGGCTGAGGACGATGTGGTGGTGGGGGAAAAGAAGGAGAAGAAATGGGCTACCTCTGCTAAGCGGTCTGGCGAGATGGTGACAACAACTGATGAGAGGAAGGCCAAGGTTGGGAACAAGGATGTGTGTAAGACGTGTGGGCGAGTGCACCCGGGGGAATGCAGGATTGGGACAGACAGGTGCTATCGGTGCGGAAAGGGTGGGCATTACTCTCGAGACTGCCCTGATCGTCCAAAGTGCTTCAAATGCGGAAAAACTGACCACATGGCTAGGGATTGCAAGGAATCAGGGGCGGGAGGTGCGAAAGGATAAAGACTTGGGGAAACTGCAGAGAGGAACGCTTGATGAAGGAATAATTGCTCATGCAATGGTTTTATTAAATTACAATTGCTTAAGAACTTGTTTTGTGTTAAGGTTTAAAACTTATGTTTATCAGTGACGTGTAATATATTGAGTTTGGTTATGAATGATTATTATGTTATGATGAAATGTTGTTTTAGACAATAGTGTTAAAAGTACTAATCGAAACCCTTAGAAGGATGAGACGAGTCTTGGTACATCGAGGGTCTCATGGACAAGCTACCTTAAATAGCTAAAACACATGACCACCATTCGATGGCTGCAAAGTCGGGAGTAAGAAGGATAACTCAGAAAGCGAAGGCGATTCAATAAAGTGTGTAAATATAAGAAGTTTTCCTTTTATAGGGAATAGGTCCCCGAAACCTCTTTAAGGAGGGAAGACTTGTAACATCCCGAAATTTCAAGAGAATATTAATTATATTACTTAATAATAGAGGGAAAGTTTACTCGGGTTATCGGGATATAAATAGAGTAGGAGTTGGTATGGGTCGGGCTAGTGTTGGGTAATGGATATGGGTTATGGACTTGGGTTATGAACGAAGGAAGGAGAGTCCATGGGCTTAAGCCCATGATCCCTAATATATATACCCTTAACCACAATTTCTCACATATTCCATACACACACTCAAAACACACACATTCTAACCGATCAAGATTCGAAGCCGAGACCCGAGATTTTGTTGATAGATCTGAGTTGGTAAGGTAAGAACAAATCCAACAAAGCTAATATTACTGAAAATGGTTAGGATTGGATGGGTTAACCGGACCCGAAACCCAAACTGCCCAAATCGGACCCCTAAAACGTCGATTTTAGGCCGATTTGATGGTTGGGATTTGTAGGCGCCGATCATACGATTCCGTGGGTACCTAAATCGAGTTATTTGGCTAAGAAACGAAGGATTTATGGGCAAACAGATCTGCAGTGCGATAACTTCGCCTGCAAGATTAAGTTCGCCTGATGAACTTCGCCTTCAAGCCAACTTCGCCTGAAGCCAAGTTCGCCTAAGGTTTAACTTCGCCTGAAGCCAAGTTCGCCTAAGGTTTAACTTCGCCTGAAGCCAAGTTCGCCTAAGGTTTAACTTCGCCTGAAGCCAAGTTCGCCTAAGGTTTAACTTCGCCTGAAGCCAAGTTCGCCTGATGGCAACTTCGCTGTAAAGCTAAGTTCGCCTAGCTGGTGACTTCTCCTACAGCTAAGTTCGCCTAAGGTTAACTTCGCCTAGAGCTAAGTTCGCCCGAGGGTTAACTTCGCCTAAAGCCAAGTTTGGTTAGAAAATAATTTATAAAGCGATAAGTTAAAGAAAGCTAATACTAGGTCACCAGATTAGATCATACGAGTATTGATACGTGTAACTTGTACAGTCAGCCGAGCTCAGTTAGAGAAGGGATTTACAGCTATCAGAAAAAGAAGCAGGATTCAGGTGAGTTTCTAGCCCCATTCCTTGTTATGTTTTCGGGGCTGTGTGCATACTCGATGTGTTGTTAATACATTTATCCTAAGTGATAAGTGTATGTCATATGTGATATGTGTGATAGATATGAATGATTGTTTGTCGGTACGCGAACGATCTTCGGATATTGCACGTACTGTCAGGTTAAAAATAAAGGTACGAATATTATATATCGAAGATGTATGAATATTTCAAATGAATACTTGTCGGGGCGTGAACGATCTTCGGATATTGCACGTAACGACAAGGGGTATGGTTGTTAAATGAATGAGGTAAGGAATGCCTATAGTGTTCCTATGTTATAATGTAAGTATGTGTATATAGGTACACGAATGGCATGTGAGTTCTACGTTCGACATAGTAAGTTAGGATGGCAAATCCCTCTAGCTTCTGTCGGACATAGACTCGGCTGGTGATGGCGTAGTTAAGGTCTGCGAGCCTTATACGTGAAGTAGATGATATATGTAAACGTAGATAAGGACTGCGAACCTTATACGTAATGTAGATAGGCGTCAGCATAGGAAAGGACTGTGAACCTTATACGTGCTGTATTTGTAGCATAGGGGAGGACTGCGAACCTCGTACGTGCTATGAATTAGGTTGCAACATAGGGAAGGACTACGAACCTTGTACGTGTTGTGGATGTATTTCAGCATAGGAAAGGACTGTGAACCTTATACGTGCTGATTTTGTAGCATAGGGGAGGACTGCGAACCTCGTACGTGCTATGAATTAGGTTGCAACATAGGGAAGGACTGCGAACCTTGTACGTGTTGTGGATGTACTATGGTATAGGGAAGGACCGCGATCCTTGTACGTACCATAAATGGTGAACATAGGTAAGGACTGCGAACCTTGTACTTGTTCACGACCTTGAGTACAGGTATAGACGGTGAACTATGAACGTACTCTCGGTAGACTGAGGTTAGTGATTACAGATATGTATGTATGTATGGTAGCAAGTATGTATGTAGAACAGAAGGGTAACTAGTGAAGTATGGATATGTATCTACGGATATGTATGTATGTGTATGTATTGTATGGCGTTCGATTAATTAGAACTCACTCAGCGTAGCTGACTTTTAGTATGCACGCAGGTGAGCTGATTATAGAGTTAGCATGAGGATGACACACGGCATGGATTGAACGGCTGGCATCTGAAGAAAAAAGTAAAAATGTTTTGAATATAAAGTTTTGTGTTATGGTAACAAAGAAAAGATTTAATGTTTTGTAACAAATGATTGATGTTTTATATTCCGCGAAAAGTTTTAATAAACTCTGATTTGAAGAACTGTGTTTATGAGTAAATCCGACGCTAAAGTAGAGTCACCCGGGTTCGGGGCCTTACAATAAATCGTCGTCAATATAATCTGAATCTAGGTTTTGGTACCAATTTCCAGACATTTTTGGGTATTATATAGGAGTTTGGGATATTATATAAGAGTTTGTAAGGTGAAATTGTGTTTTGATATGGTTGAAATGGGAGTAATTTGGGGTGTTATATAGAGGTTTTAAGGTTTTTTTTTTTTAAATTCGGAGCTCAACGGCTCTTTCTCGCGAGCTCAACGGCTCTTTCTCTCTCTTCTCCCGCGACCACACTCACGCCTGCCTGGATTTCCGCGCTCGCGCCCCTCTCGCGCCCCGGTGGTGTGGGGTTAGCGCCTGGGGGCGCGAGCGGAGGGGCTCTCGCGCCCCAGGTTAGCGCCCCACACCCCTCAGCCTAACAAATTACATAATTAGGTATTTTCCTTAAATATTATTCTTTTACTCATTACTAATTATTGGTATATGATTCGTAATAAAAACAAAAATTTCCTTATTGCATGTTAAAAAGTTGAGGTGACAGTTGTTTTAGCACATGTAGGACACATGCGTGTCAATTTCACGTCGATTTTGAAAAATAGCCCTTTAGGTTGTCACACTCACATTTTATTATTAAAAAATTTTTAAAATAGGCCTAATGAGTAGAGAGAGTTTCAAAATAGACCAGAAATTTTTGAAACTTAGAAATTACAATGCTTATTTTCATACTCTCTCTCTTAAAAAACCTATTTTCATAATTTCTCCTTTTATTATCCTAGGTAATTATCTCTATATAATTAAAGCTAATGGTTGATGACGTAAGGCTTAGATTGGGTCAATTGATACCACCTCAATGGTTTGACAATTTTTTTTATTGGTTAAATGTTTTTTTTTAACTCCAAATTTGTAAAAAACATTTTTTTTACCGAATTTGTGTTGATTCATCGTCACAAACGTCCTGGACTGAGAATGTTCAGGTTTATCGAATCACCGAGTAATGTCTAGTACAGTAGTACCGACAATGCTTGGGTTTTACCCGTGCCCAGGTTTCACTGAACTTCATTTTAGTTACGCTACCAAAACAAATGTAAACGAAATCAAAAAAAATCGCGTTGATCCATTACCGGAACGCTCAGATTTTTACCAGCGCCTCCAACCCCCAAATACAAGTCTACTCGCCATTACAACGATTGGGTTTTACCAATGCCCGGGATTGTTGACTGCAACACCCCGGCTTAAGCGGAAACGCCTGAATGTGACGTACAGATTGCTCAAAACACAAGTGACAATATTATCATTAATTAATTTAAACATCAAGTACACAAGTTTGTATTAAGAAATACAAGATATTATGTGAACAATTAAACAAATTGTCCATTTATTATTATAACCTAAGTTATAGTGTCTTCACCAATGTACCATCCTCTAATGATTATACTTGTATCATATATATAAATTAAAATCAACTAAACAAATAGTAGGTGAATTCACACGAGTTTTGAAACAAGTGTAAATCATGCAAATAAGGACCTTTCCAGTTGGTAACAACCAACGTATTCGGATAATCGAGTAAATAAGGTCATTTCCAGTTGGTAACAACCAACATACTCGGATAATCGCGCAAGTAAGTGTAACATCTCGGATTTTTCGTATTTGTTCATGTTTAAAACCGATTCAGAAACATTATTCGGATCTTTATCGCTAATAAAATCATGCATTTATAAGTATCCAAGAGTGTAATTTCATTTCGTATCATTTATGTTATTCAAACTTGCCATTTCTTGATTAAAAACTCTTAAAATATCAAAAATTAACACTTTAATAAGTACAAGGACTAAAACTGCTAAACCACGAAACTTCCCCACCATGGACACGCCACGCCACGCGGCCATGATGGGTGAAGTTGGTCGCGTGGCGCAACCACCCCCCTGTGCAGACCCTCTTTGTTATTTTGTTTTCTAGTTTGTTTTTAGTGTAAAATCGGTTATTTTTAGACCGAATCTCATGATTTAAGCCCCAAAAAAACTAATCTATAATAAGTACATGTCCACATTTAATAACCCCTTCATCAATAACGAATTTTGATGATTCTTTAGTTGATTTAGTCATTAAAACTATATTCGGTTTCTTAATCAAGCTTATTAGCTAAAATTAGCTGATGCTTGCATATCCTATATAAACAAGACATAAATCACCTGCCAAAATACTTCCCAAACCCTATAAAGACTCTCTCAGCCGTCACCCTCATTATACCCTTAAGCTTTTCTCCGTTTTTGCCATATTACTTGAAGATACAAGCTTTGTTGTTTGACTTTGCCATAATATCAGCCTTTGACTTCACTTTTCTATCGATTCATACACATTCCGAGTAAGTTGCTTGTTGTAAATCATCCATTATTATTCCTTAGTCAATAACCCCAAACAATTTTTGAGATTGACAGGCATTGATGGGTCAATTTGACTAAAACCCGTTTAAGGGCATATTGGTCAAAAACTTTGACCAATTAATTTCTCACACTTCTGGTTGGAACCGGCTTTCGGTCCAGAAACTTTTATTTTTATCTCTAGATTTTAAGGACACTGACCAAAACCCGACTTCCGAATCGATATTCGGATTCTGGTCAGTACCAGCTCACTTAAACGTTTATTTTCTCATAACCAGAGTTATAGACATCCGTTTGGATCGGTTCCAGCGGCTATGTTCTCGGTTTAGTCATAGTTTACTATCTCTAAGTTTCAGGTCTTTCGGTTTATCTCAGTCAGCACGTTAAAGGATGGTTCGTTCGTTTAATCATGTTTTTATTCGTATTTCTCGCACACTCGCCTAAGCAATAAGGTGAGATATCATTCCCCTTTTATTTTACTGTTTTCAAATGTTTTAGGATATATGCGTATCTAATTCATATTTTATATCATATATATACACAAGCTCGCAAACTTAATTATTGTGTGTATTTCAATTAAATGTTAATTGCTGTTTGTTTAAGTGTTTATATTCTATCACATTCGGAGAGGTCCATCAGAAGTCTAGCAAGTCATTATGATCATACGCCATCCTAGTAGCCATAGCTCGTGCTCGTGAGGCATGCTCAACCGACAATCACATTATTTGCTTATGGCTTGAATGACTATTATTCACATTATTTTGTTTGCGCATTTATCATTTATTATATATTATATATATATTATTATTGTACATGAAAAATGATGATTATCTCACTCAACATTTGTTGTTGGCAAATCTCTTTATTTTCTACGCATAAACATTTTAACAGTTGATTTGAAGCTAAGGTGAAAAACGCATACAAAGAACATAATAAATAAAGTTTAGTGGAGGGTATCGTAAACCTTAGCATCATTGATTTTGACATCAGAATCTTTTGTTTAAATTTGCTAAATGCTATTGGTCTATTGGAAAATACAAAAAAGTTCTTGATGTGGTAAAAGAAATTTATAATTTCATACACTTGAATATTTAGATGTCCAAAATCCCAACAGTTATATTTTTCTGTTTAAATTAATGTTTATATTTTATCAAATATGTTTAAAGCCGTATAAAACCAATTAAAATAGGGATGATAAAGTACCACACTAAATAAGTTCTAAAAAAATAAAAAATAATAATACCAATACCAAAATCAAGTAAAGTACTGAAACCGAAAATAATAGTAATGATACAACAAACATGAAAAACAAACACCAATACAGACAAAGATACTTGCTAGATTAATATAGATGTAATTAATGTAGTAGCCATTACTTCCCCTTCGTCAACATCCACAAACAGTGAAATAAAAAAAAGTACAACTATCAGCAAAACTATTGCAAAGACCTAGAAATATAAATTGTTTAACACACCAAATACAGACAAACATAACTATTTAAGTTATTAATATAAATCTTAATAATAAAATCACATTCAATAATTGGTGTATGATTTAAACTATACTAAAATGGAAATAAAACAATATAATCAAAGGATTATTTTAAGACGGATATAAAATTAGTAATGAGATATATTATTTTTGTAGATACGTTTTAACTAAAAACCAATCAATCCATTCATTCAAGAAATAAATAAGGAGGGTATTCCAGATGTAACAACACATAACGAGACATCCACGGTTTGGCCCACCACATAATCACAATCCAACAAATGTATAACTCCAACACAAACCCAACATGTTTTTAGTTTTTTAGACTCACGAGAACAGACACGGAAATCGTCTACATCTAAGTGACACTACAACTTTGCAATCGTCACGTGGACAGATTGTGGGGACATACGCGATCTCATCACACCCGTCCGATCTCTCTCGTTTGAAGTCAAACAATGAGGTGAACATCGCAATGAACAAAACCAGGTGATTAATTGCATACCTCTGTCCCACACATTGGTGGGCCCCAGCTCCAAATGCCAAGTAATTCTTCTTATAAACCCGGTCTTCCTGTCGGTGCTCCATGAACCGATCCGGGTCGAACCGCTCCGCCTCGACAAACCCTTGGAACGACGACTCGTAAACCGACGGAAAGACAATCGTACCCTTCGGGATCGTGTAACTTTCCGTTAACTGAAAGTCCTCTCCCGCTATGTGCGGGACCAGAGTCGCCGGAGCGCGGTAGCGAATGACCTCACGCGCTACCGCCTCCGTGTACTGCATTTCCCTTAGCTGGTCCGCGGTAATTAATTTACCCGATTCGGGTGACCAAATCCCCCCCGACTTCTTCTCTGACTTTTTCTAAAACCTCTGGATGCGAATCGAGTAACGCCACCGCCCAAAGGAGCGAAGACGTCGACGCGTCTTGTGACGCGAATAGGAAATCGAACAAATGACCGCCGATTTCCCTACTGCTTGTGTGACTCGGGTTTTCACCTAAATGCGCTGCTGAAGATGATTCTTCCTCACGGATATTATCCTGCATCCAGAAATCAACGAGACAGGATGGGTCCTCACCCGACTTCATCTTATTCCTACTCTCCTCCGCACAAACCGCCAACGTCTCCACGAGCCTGGAAACCGCGAGTCTCGCGTTACGAAACGCGAAACCCGGTAAATCGATGGGTAATTTCATTAACCCGACATTAAAATAATTATAATCGATTTCAAACCGCTTCCGCGCGTCACCACTTAAATACGGTCCCACGAAAACCGTCTGACTCGTTTCCAAATTCATATCACGGCAAAGCAACCGAAGCGGAAACGCCTTCGTTCCGGACTCCGGCAACTCACTCCACGTCTTCAAATGTTGGAGCATAATTTGCTGTTGAAGTTCAGCGTACGTAGAAAGAGCTTTGGGTGTAAAATTAGGCGCAATACGACGCCGTAAGTCCTTATGCTCTTGCCCCATCATATAAATCAAATTATGCTCACCAAACAGCTTTTTACCAAACGGATGGCCAACGAGATGGAACGCGTCAGGGCGGACGTTAGCGAAGACTTTATGCGAGAGGTCCGTTGACCGAATAAAGATGATAAACCGTCCGATTATGTAATTAGCGGAGAATCCAAAGCTGGAGGATTTCGCTCTCACGGATTCGAGGTCCCAGAACGCGGTCGGGTCCCGGACCAGCGAAATGGCGTTGCCGATAAACGGCAACACCAGGCTCGGTCCGGGGACCGAGCGTTTCTTTTTTAGGTAATTGATTTGTTCGCAAAGAAGTACGAATGCGAGCATGGTGAAAATGTAGGGAGCAAGGGATACGAGTGACTCCATTATTGATGGGATTGTAAATGTGAGCGGTGGGAGAGGGGGGTTGGGAAGGTGGTTTTAATGGTGGTGGAAAAGGTGTGGGGTTTGGATACAGCTACATAAAAGAGAGGGTTGAGGTGGCGGTTTGTTAGCTGCTTTCGTTGACGACAACGGCTATCGCCTTCGTGTTGTCAGCAATCACGTTTTATTGGATAAATCGTTGAGCTGAATTGGCTTCACGGCCAAGATTAGGGAGGCTAAATATATAGGGAATTGGTGTGCTATGATGTTAAAAGTATAAATTATAGCTTTGGACTTTTGGGAAATCATAGGGTCCAGCTTTTTTTTTTTTATATTAAATAACAATGGATAAATTTAACGTGGCTCGGTTTCGATTCTTGCCTTCAGAGCGTTCTCATTTTATCCTTTAAAATTATATGAGAAGAGTTTGTTAATTATAGGGTGAGTTATGAGTGGTTGTGAGTGTAAACTATAGAATAGAGAGATAAAATGTAATATTTTTTTTGTAAATTTGGAGAAAAGGGTAGTTATTTTTTTTATATATTACAGGATGGACAGAGAAAACCGTAATGATAAAAGTATACAAAAATATTATTTAATTAAACAGGAGATAGAATATAGTGTTTTCTAATGTAATTAACTAATTATAGCGACGGGGATGGAGGATAGGTTGAGAATGCCCTCATCATCTAGTTTTATAGGCACCAGAATGATGATTAGAGACTATGCGAATATGTGGCTTTCACTAATTGGATCCTTTAATTGAACGAGTTTTATTTTAGCGTACTGGTGTGTCTTCGGGCAAGTGTTTATGGGCGTTGGCCTCATGTGTGAGTTTTTCCCGGATCGAAAGACGAGTGTTCTCAATGTAGGGAATTTAACAGTAGCCCGTTTGGAGGATTTGTTTGCTGTTCAAAAAACGAACAACAAATAAATTCCGATTACTCAAGGTAACCCTATGATAAAAGACGACCCCAAGCGTCCACTATCTTGTGCTCCACAAAAACCCGGTGCCTAAAGATCAAATGCCGTAAAATTCGATTGAGATCGAATTTGAAATTTAGACGTTAGAGTCTCTATCTCAAATTTTCACTTCCCATCTAATATAAATTGAACTAATAAAAGTCTAAAACTAATTCACGGGTCCATTTTAAAATAGGGTGAAAAATAAAGAGGGGTTTGAAATTACATTATTTGTAGAACTTTTTTAGAAACTGGTTCATTTGAAAGTTGTTGATAAAGAAGGTTTTTTTTTACACGTTTAATAAATGGGTATATGCTGGATAGGTTTTGAATATTTTTTACAGTTAATATTCTATTTTGGCTTTGCAATATAATAATTTAAAAAAATTTACACGCATTTTTTTTAGTGTTATTTGTCTTATTTTTGTTTATCAAAATTTTAATTTAATTTTTTTAAAGACAAGGTTGTTTGAAAGTGACGTTTGCTATATTGTGAGGCCAAAAAAAATTGTTATACTTCTTTTTCTTTATACATCTCGGTTTATAAAATATCTGTATTAAAACATAAACATGAACTATACATCTCGGTTTATAAAAGTCCTTCTTAAGTGTTGTGTTATGCATTGTGTAGACGGTAGACACTCTCTAGTGTGTGTGTGCTGGCTATATAAAATGAACTATGCGAGAAAAAACTGATAAATGTAAACTTTTGTGAGTCATTGTAGCAAATAATTATATT
>NW_027498220.1:0-133526 GCF_021521415.1 Bidens hawaiensis | reverse complement strand
GGCAGCAGCGTCTGATAAAGAGGAGCTAAAAAAGACCAAGGAAACTGTTGAGTTATTAAACTCCCAGGTTCCTGCCCTCGAGACGTCTGTTGCTGGCCTCGCGCAGGATCGCCAATGGCTGGTGTCACAGGGCATGACTCGTTGCGCTTTGGCGATGAAATATTCTGCCGAGTTTCAGGCCCTTGTGATGGACTGCAATGCTGCCGCGCGCTTGGTGGGTCGAGCTGAAGGGTTTACGGATGGGTATGAATATGGGACGTTGAAGAAGAACCCATCCGAGTACCCTTACAAGAGCGACGCGGCCTGCGCGGACATGGCCGCGGTGGGGGAGAAGTATATGAATACTCCCATCCCCATCCTTGTGCAGGTACCTTGACCTTAATGAATTTTTCTTGATTAATTTTCCAAGTTTTTTGTACTCAATACTTTTCTAATGATTTGCAGATAGCTGCGCTTGCTGACCAGCCCGACCTCGGCGCGCTAAAGAAGTTGCTCGATGAATGCGAGGGGGCTGGTGGCGATGATGGTGGCGCGGGGGATGTTGTCCCTGCCAGCGGCTCTGGCGCGGCGAAAGAATCTGCTCCTGACACCGTCGTGATAGAAGACTCCATTGAGGAGGAAGAACTTGACTATGGTCAGTTCGAAGATGAGGAGCGGGCCGCGCCAGATGCTGCGGGAGATGATGAGGGTGATGAAGTGGCTGACGTCGACGTGGAGACTTGAGAAGCCCTTCATCTTTCTAATTTTTTTTTTTTGTTTTTTGTTGTACTTGTAATTTGTAACTCATCACACTTGTAAATTTCAATCGTATAGAATGAAATTTGTTTTCCCTTTTTCACATCTTGAGCATTTCCATTCATCTCTTCATGTTTGCTTGTATAGATATAAGATATGCTTGCACGTTAAAATAAGAACAAGGTTGTAAGGAAATTATTTACTTAACCATAGTCCTATTTTGTAAGTGGTTTCGCAGTATCTTGTTTATGCTGACACGCGCGATTACTTTTCACTATTCCTTTTTTGCGCGTCGTTGTCGCGCGTTTTTTATATGGAATTATGAGTTTTATCCATTACATGTCAGCATGTGTTACTCAGATATCCACTATGATTCCGCGCGCGACCTCGACCTGAGACCTTAACAACTATGATTTGGCATGTACTTTGCCTTAGTTGTGTTTAGGGATTTTTATGATCAGGCTGCGCGGGAAGTAAGATGGATGTTTGTGAGTGTTTTGAGCTAAGGCTCTTTGTTTTGGGCTAAGGCCCTGACGTTTTTAGAGTTAAGACTCGTTAACGTGTTTGAGCTAAGGCTCGTAGGTTTGGGCTAAGGCTCTGACGTTTTAGAGTTAAGACTCGTTAACGCGTTTGAGCTAAGGCTCGCACATGTATGTTTTACTTCGTTTTATTTTGTTATGAAGTCAATATAGTGTTGTCATATTGCTCCAAATTAATAAAGGAAGTGTGAAACATGTATGCAAAGGTAATAGAACAAATATTGAAAGATAGCGCGAATCATCATTCATGATGGCTTAAAAGCCTTGATTACATATTTGAATTTTTACATGAAGCATTTTCTAAGCTGTGCTGCGTTCCACGCGCGCGGTATCTTTTTTCCATTCAAATCTTTTAAAGTGTACGCGCCTTTCCCCAATTCTTCTGAGATTTGATAAGGTCCTTCCCAATTGGGGGACATTTTTCCTGGGGGTATTGCGCGGCTAGCTTCATTGTTTCGAAGGACAAAATCATTTTTCTTGAAGTGGCACTCTTTAACGCGCTGATTATAATATTTTTCCAGCTTTTTCTTGTATTTGGCTTCATTGATGATAGCCGCTTCTCTGCGCCCTTCAAGCAAGTTGAGGTCCAATCTTCTTTCGCGCTCGTTATCAGTCTTGCTCATCATGAGTACCCTATGGGATGGGCATCCAATTTCTGCTGGGATCATAGCCTCTGTCCCATAGGTTAGGCTGAACGGGGATTCACCATTGCTAGTTTTGCTTAATGTCCTGTGCGCCCACAGGACATTAGGTAACTCTTCGACCCAAGAATGGGATTCTCCCTCCAACCTTTTCTTCAACCCATTTAACAAACTTTGATTCGCGCGCTCCACTTGGCCATTCCCCTGAGGGTGGTAGACCGAAGTGAAGATTTGGTTGATGTGCAATTCTTTGAGCCAGCTGGATATCTTCCTGTCAGTGAATTGTTTGCCGTTGTCGCTCACAATTTCCATAGGAAGGCCAAAACGGCAAATGATGTGGCTCCAGATAAATTGCTTCATCGCCTCAGCTGTGATTTTTGCTAGTGGTTTGGCCTCAACCCATTTTGTGAAATAGTCTACCGCCACTACCAAAAATTTCACTCGCCCTTGCGCTTGCGGCAGGGGCCCCACAATATCAATGGCCCATTTGTGGAAAGGCCATGCGGAGGTCACTGGAATCAAGTTGTTCTTTGGCCGCATGGTGTTTGGCGCGTAGCTCTGACATGCCTTGCATTTTTGGATTTCTTTTATCGCATCCAAGTACATGCCTGGCCAATAGTAGCCTGAGCTCATTGCCTTGGCAACAACCATGCGCGGGCCAGCGTGTATTCCGCAGATTCCTTCGTGAATCTCCCTAATCACATAGCTTGCTTCTTCAGCATCCAGGCATTTCATGAGCGGTCCAAGATAAGAGCGTCGATATAATGTACCATCAAGTAGTTCATAGTTCTGCGCCTTGTGTCTTATCTTTCTCGCCTGTGCGCGATCGTCCGGTAACTTCCCCTCCTTCAGGAATTTCATTATTGGAGTTATCCAGGATGAAGGGGTTGTATGAATTACAAGGACAGATTGCGTTTGCACTGACGGGTTGCTCATACACTTCCACCCTGACATCTTTGCCAAAGTGATCAAAATTAGTTGATGCCATCTTACTCAACGCGTCAGCGGACTTGTTTTCGCTGCGCGAGATGTGTATGATTTTGAAGAAGTCAAACTGCTCAACGAGCTTTTTTGCCTGCTCTAAATATAGAGGCATGGTGTTCTCCTTGGCATCATAAAGGCCATTGACCTGTGAAGCTACCAAGTAAGAATCAACATGTGCCTCTAGCCTTTTAACTCCAAACTTGCGCGCAATGCGCAGACCAGCCAGCAGGGCTTCATACTCAGCCTCATTGTTGGTACTCTTGAAGTCCAACCTAATAGCATAAGTATATTCATGATTATCAGGGTCCACCAGTTTGAGGCCTGCGCCGGAACCTTCGCTGTTGGAGGCTCCATCAGTGAATAACCTCCAAACATCTTCTTCATCATTTGCTCGCGGAGGGTCTACCTCGCGCTGAGCTTCTTCAATCTTTCCCTCTGGGATTTCCGTGATGAAATCCGCTAAAACTTGACCCTTTATTGCTGGACGGGGCTTATAGGTGATCGTGTGTTCACCTAATTCCAGCGCCCACTTTGTCAGCCTTCCGGAGAGCGCGGGGCGTCGCAAGACTTGCTGGATGTTGTAACCTGTCAGAACTTCAATAGGATGACCATTGAAGTATCTATGAAGCTTTCGCGACGCGTGTGTTAGTGACAAAACTAGCTTTTCCATGATGGAATAGCGCGTCTCAGGGTCTGTCAGCACCCGACTCACATAGTATATTGGCGTTTGGATCCCCTTGCGATCCACCAATAATACTGCGCCGATGGCGCGGTCTCCAGCTGACAAGTACAATGTAAGGGTTTCGCCAGGAAGTGGAGCTGTGAGCGCGGGCAGCTTTATGAGACATTCTTTTATCTCACTGAAAGCTTGCTCAGCCTCAGGCGTCCACTTGAATTGGCTCTTCTTCAAGCAGTTCCTCAAAGTGTTAACGAATGGTGTAGATTTGCTGGCGTGGTTCGCTAGGAACCTGTTGATTGACACCAACCTACCATTCAGCTTCTGAACCTCTTTCATGGTGGATGGTGAAGGCATGTCAAGGATGGCTTCCACCTTTTCAGGGTTCACCTTGAAACCATCCTTAGTGACCATTACACCAAGAAATTTCCCCTCTTCCGCGCCGAAAGTACATTTGCTCGGGTTGAGCTTCATGTTGACTTCCGTTAAGCGCTGAAGAGTTTCCTCGATGTCTTTGAGCATTTGTCTCTCCTCCCTGCTCTTGATCACCAAATCATCAACGTAGACTTCTAGATTTCTTCCGATTTGTTCACTGAAAACCGAATCCATAAGTCTCTGATAAGTGGCGCCCGCATTCTTTAAACCAAAGGGCATTTTTGTGTAACAAAAAACACCCTTGTCGGTTCTGAAGGCAGTCTTGTCTTCGTCTTGTGGTGCCATTTGAATCTGGTGATAGCCTTTGTAGGCATCCAGGAAACATTTGAGCTTGAATGGCGCCACGGAGTCCACCTTTGCGTCGATGTTTTGGAGGGGGGTAACAGTCTTTCGGACATGCTTTGTTGAGGTCCTTGAAGTCAATACACATCCTCCATGACCCGTTGCTTTTCTTTACCATCACAGGATTGGCTACCCACGTCTGGTATCGGATCGGGCGGATGATGTTTGCGCGCAACAGGTCCTCAACTTGCTCATTCATGGCCTTCGCCTTTTCATCCCCCATGATTCTCTTTTTCTGAGCAATTGGCTCCACCGACTTGAACGTGTTAAGAGAATGTTGCGCCAAGTCTCGCGGGACCCCAGTCATATCGGAGTGTTGCCACGCGAAGACCGACGTGTATTTTGTGAGCAACCTTTTCATTCTCAATCTCGTTTCGTCTGAAATGGTAGCGCCAATTGTGACCGTTTGCTCTGGGAATTTTGGGTTTAAAATCCACTTCTCTGGCGCATTGTCCGCCATTGGAAGTTTCATTCTCCCTTCCCGCGGTGTACTTGTCACTGCGCACAAATGATCGCGGTAAACAAATGTTACGCCTGTTGGTGTAGGGAACCCCAATGCGTCGTGCGCTGGCGACGGTATAGCATTAAATTGGGCAATCGTTCCCCTACCCAGGATCATATTGTGGCATGACGTGGTGGGCAAGACCAAGAAGTTGACAACTTCGGCTCGCTTGTGCTCATCATCCCCCATAGTTAGTTCAAACTGAATTTGACCTAGGGGATGGATGATTTCATTTGAAACACCACAGATTGGTGCGTTCACAATTTCGAGCCGCGCTTGGTCCGCCGGGTCTAACTTTCTGAAACATTGCTCATACATAATGTCAGATTCGCTTCCAGTGTCCACCAGGACCTTTGACACTTCGTAATGAGCAATGTGTGTGGTGATGACGAGAGGGCTGCTGATTGAAGGGCCTCCCCTGATTCTTGGGAAGATAACTTGCTGCTCGCGCCAATCTCCGTGGATTTGCGCGCTTCTCTTTTTTGACGTCTGCCCTTGTCGTCCCCCCTCAGCCACACAGATTCTTTTGTATTTCTTGCTGGCAGAGGCTCCTTCCGGTTGCTCATCTTCTATTCTTGGGTTTTTCACCAAGTGAGCCAGCCTGCCTGCTTTTACATCCTTCTCGATCGCATCCTTTAAATGATGGCATGCGTCGGTGTTGTGGCCCAGTGACCTGTGAAATTCACAATATTTGCCACTGTTTTGCGGTCCCTTGTAGTGTAGTTGCTTGGGGGGCTTGAATTGGACATTCTCAGTACTTAACACCTGTGAAGGTGTTTTAGTGAGGGGAGTCCATATTCTTGGCAGAGGTCTGCTAGGATCTCTGCCGCCCTCCTTCTTGTCACCCTCCCCGCGATTACGAATATCTTTTTGGGGCTGGGGTGAGCTTGGTTGCGTTTGCTTTTCTGCGGAAGAAAAACTTGTTGGTTGCAACCTGGACCATACAGAGTTCTGTTTGGCCCTCTTCTCTTTGCTGCGCGGTGATTCAGCCTGATGCGCTCTTTCTCTTGCCCTATCTTGGGCAATCTGTTTTTCATTTCTCGCGAAGACTCGCGATGCTTCCATTAGTTTTGCCCAAGTGGTGGGCATACCATCTCTGCTTACGAGAGCTCGGCGAAGTTGATCACTGCGCGCGCCTTGTATAAAAGCCACGCGCAGGAGTTGCTCAGTTATACCCCCGATTGCCAGAGACTCCTGATTGAAACGAGTGATGTAATCCTCAATCGTTTCATCATTCCTGCGCACGCAGTGCATGATGTCATCAGGATCGCGCGTGTGTCTGCGCTGCTGTACGAAGTGGGCTTGGAACTTTTCCAATAGTTCCTCGAACCCATCAATTTGCCCAGTCGGCAAGCTCTCAAACCAGACCCGCGCCGCGCCCGTAAGGCAGCGGGCAAACATATGACACCATGTTGGCATCGTCCAGCTCTCTAGGTTTCCCGTGTTATAGAAACCTTGCAAAAAGTCATCTGGATCTGTTGTACCATCATATTTGCCCAGACCACTTGGCATCTTGGTCTTGTGCTGGATGGGGGCCTTAGCGATGCGCTCAGTAAATTTTGAGTGCTTCACTAAGATGGCCGGCCTGTACGGCGTGGTTACGTCCACTTGCCCCCTCACTGGCGGGCTGTACGGCATGTGCAGATCCAGATCTGCTCTGGCTCCAGGCGCCATGTTCACAGGCGCGCGGAGTTGTGAGCCTCCTGCATGAGTATCTCGCGTCTTCCTCATGCTATGCACTTCTTCATCACTGAACTCAGTGTGTGCAGTGTGAACAGAATGTCCTTCTTCCGGCTGCGCGCGGCCTTTTTGTAGTCTGCTTATCAAACGCTTGCCTTTGTGTTTGGTCGGCTAGCTTTTTCTGTTTGACCATTTCATTGTACTTTTCCATTAAACGTCGCTGCTCGTTTATGAGCCATTCATTCGGATCATTTGTTTCTTCTTCTGGACCCATTGGTCCTTTCAGTTTCGCGCCGGCAAGATTTTGTAACGTGAGATCGTCTGGAGGAGTTTCAGTCTGGCCGTGAGGGGTTGTGATGAAGGGACGGTTACTGGTGGCGCGCGTAGAATCACGCGGCACCCTCAGAAACTGCTGTCCCTCATTGACACCCTCACGTTCAATATCCTCCAGAGCTTGATCAGCGTTACGAACGCCAGAAACCATGGTGATTGATGATTTTTTTTTATGTAGATCTGATGAGATCTGATTGCCGTTTATAACAGTGGATGGCGCCAATGAAGAAACGTGGATCTACTCACTGGTAGCAGATCTACTTTCCTCGGGTTTTGATTGTACTATTTCACCGATGGTTCTTCTGAATCTGTGTTCTTCCACCTACAAAATGAACAACGCCGTTAACTTACCCCTCAGAAAGGGACAGAGGGGTCCTCTTTGGGGTAACCCTCCGGCATGAGAATAAGTATATGGTGGAGAAGATAATAATATGAGAGTAAGGGAATCTCAAGAGTATTGCTTAATAGCTGAATACTCTATGATTGTGTGACTGTGTGTTTGTATGTAACTGACTGTGAGTGAATGTAATTCAATATGATTGAATGTGATATCACTGCCTGTAACTGTCAATGATTGAGTATGAATGTGTCCATCAAAGTGGAGTTGATGCTGTATTTATAGTGCTAGGGTTTCCACTGATTGGGCTCAACCTCGTTGGCCTCCTCCAATCGCACTGCGCCACGTGTCCTCTGGGACACCTGGCGCTTTCTCGTTGGTTGTAATCACGTGGTAGCACATGTGTCATGCTGAGTTGTCGACCTTTCATTTGGCAGCTGTCAACATCAGCATATTCTTACTCCTTAAAAAGATGCCTTCTGGAAGGTTGTCTGACGTGCACAATCAAGGTTGCCCTAATCCTGATTTGGATAAGGACGAGGTCGATTATGTGCATGTGCGATATGCGCCAATCCTGAGGATGCGCGAGGTCTTCTCTTTATTCTCACGCGCAGATATTTCATGCGCAGATGTGATATGCACGAGCATGTGATATGCGCCGCGCGCTGATGCGCCGCGCGCATATGTGATGCACGAGCATATGTGTGCCTGGGCAGATGTGATATGCACGAGCATGTGATATGCGCCGCGCGCATATGTGATGCGCGAGCATATGCGTGCCTGGGCATATGATGCCTGAGCATGTTTTGTATGCACCATGCGCATAGGTTTTGGCTTTGTGCCTTCATAATGTCTTTATCTCGTGGGTTTGACCCGCTTTGCTCGGTGTTGAGACGGGTACATACCTCTTCAGGTTACCCAAGTCTGTCTCCAATTTGTGGTTAAGCTTAAGTTTGAATTGCGGTTTTTTAACAAGAAAAGGACCACTACATCTGGATATAACTACATGATAATAAATGATACTTTTTAATCTCTCACATTCGTCAAAAAAGTTCTAATTTCATGTTACAACAAACATAAGTAGCGATTGAAAATAGTGAAGTAAAAAAAGTATTAAAAAAATTCGTAAGTCAAACAACGAAAAAGTTTGAAACGTTTATAATATATTAGTGTATGTTTGAGAAGCATTTGACCTTTTGGTCGAACTTAATGTCATAGACTCATAGGACGATGTTTAGACTACGATCTTTATGGTCTCGGATAATTTAAGGGTCTTTCCCATAGTAGCGGATATCCTCATTGATGTTGTTCGTGGATGAGTTAGCTATGGTAGATCCAAATCAATATGGACAGTTAAGATCCCGTCTTAGAAATACTCACTCGAGTATTGGATGTAGTTACAAACGTTGTTAAAAAAGTGCATGTTTGAGAAGAAAATTGCATTCTATATAACATTTTGCTTTAGTTTGGTAATATATTATTGAGATTACTCCATAGAATAGTAACCAAGTTTCATATTTGTTCCAATTAGATCACTGGGGTAAAATTTTGTTCTATTTAGGTCACTTAATCTTTATTTAGTGTTTCAATCATAGATATTTGACCTGCATAGCAGATTATCTAGGTTTATTATGCACTCCTCTTAAGTAAGTTAAGAGATGTTTATTATGCACTCCTCTTAAGTTAAGAGGTGCTTATTATGCACTCCTTTTAAGTTAAGATGTGTTTACTATGCACTCCTCCTAAGTTAACAGGTGTTACTTTACACTCCTTTTAAGTTAAGAGGTGTTTACTTTGCACTCCTCTTAGGTTACCAGGTGTTTAATATGCACTCCTCTTAAATTAGCAGGTGTTTAGTATGCAATGTCAAAATGTTTGAAAGAAAAAAAAAACCTAGATAACCTGCTATCCAGGTCACATATCTAGAATTGAAACACTAAATAAAGGTTAAGTGACCTAAATAAAACAAAATTTTACACCAGTAACCTAATTAGAACAAATATGAAACTTGATTACTATTCTATATAAAGTGATCCCTATATTATTAAAGAGGATTAACTATAAAAGAGTTATATTAACATTAGAGGTGTTATTTCTTTACACAAACTTAACAAAAGTATATGAGATGTTTCTGTTTTGGTATTTCTAACCGTTTAATAAATCATTTATGTTTGGGTTTACATGTTAAATCGTTTAACTAAATGGGTATTGTTTGGGTTAATACATTTAACCCATTAATTTAGCATACCTTTGATTTGTTTAAACCATTGAAAAATAGAAAAAAAAAGCATAGTTTATAAGACCAATCTGTCAACCAGTTTAATCCATTTATTAGAGACCCACCAACCCATTTATTACAACACGTTAACTCGTTAACCCGTTCATAACACATTTACAACTCGAAACACATCAATTGTTTGAATCAGGTAGATAAATGAATTACACGGATCATATTCGGGTTAAATGCTTTAATTGAGTCCCAGTTAAGTTTGATGTCTTCAATAAAAATAGGATGAGGAGAAAGAAATTAAAGAAAACTTATTTGTTTATTTGTGTTATCTTTTCATGCATTAACATCAAAATCGACCTAAACAACTTAAAACTGTCTATACAATCGTTCTAATTAAGTACTTTTGAACCGCCTTCATATTAGTTGGCTGATAATGACACCAACCGATTGAACCGATGAAGGGACTCGATGGTTGGACAAGACTTTCAAAGTTTATTGCTTTTCTTTTAAATTCTCATTTTTTTACTACATTGGATTCATATTTTCTTTATTTTATATTTCATATTTTGTTAGCATTGTAAAGTGACGGATTAAGTGATTCTATTCCTAGTTATAAATTAAATTATAAATTATCTGTTGTTGCAATTGATCTGACCAATTAATTAGTAAGGGTTTACTAACAAATCAGGTTATGAAAATATTACTTAGATGCTTTCATTATATAAAGTTATAAACCATTTTTCTTCATTCTCCGAATATATAGGAGCTCATCTTCTCTTCTTTATCCTTTCATGAAAATAAAAAATAGATGAACATTTTGGTATCATCACAAACTCTTTTTCACTTCTTTTCAGGATAAATTGAAGCAACGGATTAAAGTGCCTTTAGAGGACGCTGACCATCTTCTTTTTTACCAATTTGTTTTTCTTTGTCGGAGTGACAATTCATGAGCATGCTATGTAAACAATAACAACTAATCAAGAAACTTTAATAAATAAAAGGGTTATTATCTGGCAACTTTAAGTAAAAATGGCATAACTAATGAGACGCTAAAGAGTAGAGACGAAAGAGACCACACAACAATTAAAATGAAAAATTACACCAATCATTCAATGACAACGACTTGAACGAAGACCTATTAATTTTAATCCAAAGGAAACCCGCAGACTTTGTTTTATCCATGATCAGGAAACCGTATACGTTTTTCCAAAGCCAATACCTCGTTTCTTGCCTCCCAAAGACTTTATTTACTCCATGCCCTTGATAAATAAATAAAATTATTTTAACTTTTATATAAAACAAACTAAGTTTATATATATGAAGTTACACACGAAATGACTCCACTATAGATCCAAAACTTAGGGTCACGAGGCCGGTTAGTGCAAAGTAGATGTTCAGATCAATACTGACATCAGCTGGAATCGGGTTAAAAATTGATTTAAGTTTAGATTAAATAGGTTCATATCATAAATCGATCGACATGCTAATAGTATGATTAAAAATGTGTCTAAACAGACTCAACTCACTTACAACACACATAAACGCTTAACTATTAGTGTTAAATAAGTTTACCCTCCCACTTTAAGACTCATTTGGCAAAACAAGAAGATTTAAAATTTTACTATTAAGTATATTGATTGTAGTTTTTTATTGCGTTAATGATTTATTATCATTTATTAAATATGGTACGTGAGTCATGTCGTTATCACTATGTTACACATCTCGTGTAAGTCCCATTAATATCTTATATTTAATATATTAAACGGGTCCAAGATTAAATTCTTTTTAAGTTAAAGAAAAAACTCTCTTTTAACAATTTGCTCATTTTCATTATAAACTATCAACCTTTGTTCATGGTTACTCGCACCCACATAGTCTCAATTGGACGGTTGACATCTCGTCTCAAAAAATCTTATATTGAAGGTAATCCTATACGCTGTTTAAAAAAAAGAAAGAATTTTAACTTTTCTACTTATGATCACCACTTTAGTTTGATGTTTCATTTTTACAATATTCGAGTTTCTATTTAAGGGAAGAAAGAGAATTAAAAAGAGAAAATAATCATATATATTCTAAAATAATAAATAAGACTTTAATCTATACACCTAAAAGTAGACACGCGATCCACACATGCATAACTTAATGAAAATTAACATCATCCACCGTTTGACAGGAACTAAATGGCTATGCAACATGCCAACACATAAGTGTACAAAAGATTTTTATACTTTACATTAAAAAAGGAGTAAAAAATAATATCTTAAATGTTTCATGCCATAACTTGATCATGGTTTGAATCCCGTAATAGAGAATACATGCATGCATCCAATCGGAGATGTTGATGGACACTGGTGCAGTGATTGATGACCGAGTTAGAATAGATTCAACAACCATGACTCGTGACGAGGGGTGCTTGCATTAGGGAATGTATTTTGAAACATATCATTTAAACAAAAGCAAATCAATGAGTTTGAGATTTATATTAGGTTTAATGGTTTGTATTTTGAAAGCTTTTATTTTATTATTATTATTATTTTAATTTTCGACTTATGCAATTAAATTTTATACATGTACAGTATTTACTAACCACTTCTATCATTTAAAAAACTTTAATACAAAAACTGACTATTTTAGAAAACATAAGGCTTTAAACCACTAAATCAAGCTGTTTTTCGGGTTTAATAGACTCATCCGGTTTATTTTTATCACTTTTCTATTTACAGAAGGGTACACTAGACGTCTTTCTCTCTTTCCCTCTCCCTCTCATTGTTTTAATGATTGGACAAGACCGGTTGGTCAGACTGGTTAGAACAGGAAACCGGACATGGAAACGGTCCAGTCGTGTCAACCGAGATAGTTAGATCGGATTCCCAGTTTATTTTAAAAAAAGTTTCTTTTATCTTTTCCATTCAAAACCTACGAGCTATTTATTACTTAAGACGCCATCTTATATAAGATACCATACTAAAACTGTAAATTCACATTCTAAGATAAATTATTTTATTTTCATATTTTGTGTTTTGCATCGTATATTATTATTTATAACGTTATATGGTTATTAAACCATGCCAAACCAGTGAACCAGTAAAACGAACGGGTATAGTTAATTAGCTATGCAAACTTCACCACGAGAGTAAACAAAATTGATGCTTCCACCTCATCAATAAACTGGTGAAACAAGACCATACAAAAAGTGATAAAAACTATTATTATTTATAATTATAATTATAATTATAATATCGTCTGCCAAATATGTACCAGTTTCTTGAGGTTTTAACAAAACAGTGCAAACAAACACTTTGTCATCTTCCTTCCTCGTGTCACCATTTCTCTTCCACATTCCAAATTACAATGCTACATATCTTATAGATTATAGATTCTCTTCCGTCAACAATGCCTGAACCAGCATCTGACGATCACCATAACCGGCGGCGGTAGTAGTTCCGTTATTGATCAGTGCTCATCTACGTCACTGGTAACTACTTATTGAGGTAACTTTAAGTCTTAAGAGCTTAATGTTTGTTACCTCTTAAACATGAATCATTTGCATTCATCGTCAGGAGGAATCCGTGGTCCAGATCCAGATCTAAAACAGGAATTAACGGCAATGGCGGTCCCTACCTGAACGTATATATAAATAATAATAATAATAATAATAATAATAATAATAATGTGACCTTCCTAGTTTAATTCCTACCGCTACCGTCCTAATTAAACTCATATTCAACCCTAAAACCTAATATATATATATATATATATATAGGTTTCAAATTGAATGCAGTAGCTATAAAACTAAACATGGATGCAGCAGAGAATCAAATGCATTCACCCAGAAGCTCCTTCTCTTACAAAGGTACCACTTCACTTCCAATTCTTAACTTCACTGTTGCGGTGAGATATTGACTAGCGATTAACAGGGATTAATCGGATTGGAATTTTTATATGTAGTTTTCTATAACCATAATACCATATATGTAGTTTTTTAAAATCATAATATCTGTCAAAACGGTTAACCGAACCGGAAACTAAATCGCTAAACCGAACCGGTTTGAAACCGATTATGTAGAAATCAGTTTGGAACCGATTGAAACCATAGGTTCGGAACCGGTTTGTATTTTTCTCCAACAAAACTGGTTAACCAAACCGAAACTGGCAAAAACCCGAACCGAAACCGATCGTAACATGGTAAGAAACCGGTTTCAACCAAAACCGAAACCGATCATAAACCGGTTTTGACTTTTGTTGACCAAACCGAACCGGTTTAAACCCAAACCAGTTTTGAGTTTTAAACTGGCTTGTGCACCTCTAGATTGCGGAAGTACATTTATGTATCTTGCCAAGCTAAGTATGTGTATTTGATATATGTAAGTTACGGGCTACATATATGTACTTTCACACACGACATATGCATATATTTCTTTATTTCTTTTTGGTATTGGTAAAGGTTACTAAGGTATAAAAAGAATGAAAAAATCAAAATTATAAGGGTTTAAAACTGGTTTTCACGAGTTTTTAAGTAAATGTAAACACAACAAATCAATGACAAAAAAGTTCAAACATTAGCATATTAGTTCTTGGATCGGGCTGGGAACTCATGTTAAAACCAAGGTCTGATTTAGGCCGATTTTTATCGCCTACCGATTTGCTGGTCCGATTAGATAAAATCGTGTCGGCAGAGTACTGATTAGCATTAATCACTGATTAATTGGTGATGAATCCCAATGTTTACAACACTGCTTAACTTCAATCTAATCTGCCATTGTTACATACTGCATTACTTGATTACATGCTCTTTGATTAGAATACCAAAACCAGAAGTTAAGATCTGACAGAAGAAGACCTGCAAGTTTGGATCTGAACAATCAAGCCATGAATGCCACCAGCTCGTCCCCGAGATTAACATCAGCCATGAAAACATCTGCTTCAGCTAGAAGAATACCATATTATCAGAAAGGTTGGAGTTCAGAACGCGTGCCTTTGAATGCAAATACTAACAAGAGTACATTAATGGTGTATAATAATAACTGGAAGGCGTTGTCTTCCAAATGGGAAGATGCAGAGAGGTGGATAGTTAGTCCAGTTGCAGGAGACAATGGTTTGAACCACTCGTGTCAACAGCAGAACCGGCCCAAGTCAAAGAGTGGACCGCTTGGGCCCCACGAGTCTGAATCACCAGTTTTAACTGGAGTGAACATGGAGTATAACTCATTGATTCAGTATCAAAATGGGCGTGATAGTTATGGGAATGTTTGTTCAGTGATGGATCATTGTATTGCAAGGTCGGTTAGCATACATGGTAGCTCTGAATTGCCGAGTCAGCATTCATCGTCGCGGATTGCTCAAGGTAAATCGTCCCCCTCCCAGGTCTTATTTTATAAACATTATGATTCACGTAAAGATAGGCCTGTCAGTGAGCCATTTGGCTGAATAATTTCGTTCATGTTCGTTTATTTAAGAAACGAACAAACATGAACAATAACATTTTGCTCATTTAGTTAAACGGACATACATGGCCAATGCCCTGTTTGTTCATTTATGTTTGTGAATGTTTAGTTCATTTAATGGTTCACATAAAGATAGGTGTAAATGAACCAACCGTTCTGTGAACTGTTTGGCCGGAATTACATTTAGTTCTTTACTTCTTTTATTTAATAAACGAACGGACATGAACAACAACAAAATGTTTTGTTCATTTAGTTAAATAAGCGAACATGAACAAATGTCCCGTTTACTCATTTATGTTCGTGAACGTTCGGTTCGTATAATCACATAAAGATAGGCCTGTCATTGAATTTTTCTGTGGAAGGTTGTTTACTTAATAAAGGATTGATCACGAACAACATTTTTTGTGCATTTAGTTACACGAACGAACATGAAAAAATGAGTTTCTTGTTCATTTATGTTTGTGAATGTTCGCTTATGTTCGCTCGTTTAAGTTCAATTAGTTAACGTTTGTTCGTGTGTGTATACATTTTAAATCTTTTAGGTCCATTAAAATTTAGTATAATATTTTGAAAAAATAATATTACCCATTATAATTAAGTCTAGTTTATTGTTTTTCTAGGCTCAGCATATTGATGTTCATGTTTACTTTTAACTGGTGTTCACTCAATTGTGTTCGTTCATCTATGTCCGTGAATGTTCATGAACCGTCATGTATACTGTTAACGAACAAACATAAACGAACACAAATACATTTATTTTGTTAACAAACAAACACAAACAAGAAAACTCCGTCCGTATAACTGTTTGTCTTCGACGGTTAAAGTTAAATGAATGTATGTGCCCCATCCGTATTCGGCAGATGATAAAACCGGTGGTTCAACAGATGTATCAAGGCGAGATATGGCAACCCAAATGAGCCCCGAGAGTAGTCCTGGTTCATCTCCAAGAAAACCAACCTCTATCCCGATCCTAACCGTTGATCTGCAACATGTTCGTTCTTCCAAATCAGATATCAGAGATGTGCAGGTGGATGATCAGATCACTTTGACTCCATATCGCTGGTCAAAGTCAAACATTGAGGTTGACCGGAAAAACAAAGGTTTAGATATGAGAGAGAGCCACTCAAAGGTTCAAAGGGAGGAAGCTAAAATTATTGCATGGGAGAATTTGCAGAAGGCAAAAGCAGATGCAGCAATGAGGAAATTAGAGGTTTGTTACATCTTTTTTCATATATGATTTTATTATTGTTATTTAGAAATACATAATAGATAATTTCATTCTCATGGTTTAGATGAAATTGGAAAAAAAGAGATCGTCATCGATGGACAGAATTATTAATAAACTACAGTCAGCTCAGAAGAAGGCCCAAGAAATGAGAGAATCAGTATTATCTAACGAGCCTCACCGAGTTGATAAATCTTCACACAAGGCGGTTTCGTTCATCAAGACTCGTCATGTACGTTTCTTAACCGGTTGCTTTACGCGCCCTGCCTTTTAACAAACTATCTGTGTTTGTTTTAATGGCATCAAGTTCTAGATTTGAACATTAATAAAATATGTGTTTCGGTTTTTGAATACACATCCCATTAGATGCATTTCATATAGGTTTTAATCTTTTCTTAATTACTAGTCGTTCTCGTTATGGGCATTGGGCAGTACAAGATTAGACCTATGGGTGGCAGAATAATCAGACTTTGGGCTGTCATTTTTAACCGCTTTAATTAAATAGGTCCACGTGCTCTTTAAAAGCAGAATAAATAATCAAAGAAAACGTTTTTATAAGGTTAATACACCCACCCACCCGTTTAGATAAATGGGCCAAGCATATCACGTTTGGGTTACATGAGTTTCCGTGTGTTCATGCTAGTGTTAATGTCTTTGACACAAATAAATATACAGAATGTGTTTGGGACTTCGGGTCATCAACTCTAGTCTCCAATCCATAGTTTGTTATAAAATTATGTTATTTTCATGAAAAGAGAAAACTTATAAAGGTCTATTGGTAAAATGTAGGCTCCATCCCACCATGTAGATTTGCCAAACTTAGGACTATCATCAAATATATAAACATAAGTTTGTTTCCCGTAAAATAGGAACCGAACCCCTCGACCACAAGCAACTCACATGAATTAGAGTATTAGACGTTATCGAGAATGACCTTCACCAAACATCCATTATAAAAGGCTTCAAATTCAATCCTTTTCATGCTTTAAAGATTTTATTCTGTTTTTATGTAAACCGCGATAACTCAAGGATTTTGTTGGGTCACACGCTATCTCAGAAAATGAAAAATAGCTATTAAATGTTTAATTTCAAATACTGAATTTGTTGTTTAGTGTTATACTGTTATAAATCAGTTTTACAGTAATATTACCTTCAACCCAATACATTATGTAGTCATTTTCTATGCTAACTTATTCATTGTTAGTAATGGTTGGTACAAGTTCAGTCCCAAGTCTAGTGACATCAACATAATCTTTGGGACCATGTGCTGCTAATCCTGGAATTATCATTCCAACCATCCGAAACAATCTTTCGACATGTGATTCCTTGTACTCTTTACCCTTCCAATATGGCAAAATGAAGCCCCTAATTATCTCCCAAAACGCGTTCATATACTTGGGTATAACCGACACCAACGAGAAGTAGTTCTTGTTTGGTTCTTCCTCCATAACCTGAATGTGGGTTCAAACATCATGAGAACATAACGATATGATCAAAATGGTATAAAACACGGGTCAGTTTTGGTCTATGCTAATATAAATGGGGAAACCCAACAAAATTAGCTTGAGTAAAAAACATGTCAAACGAATTGAATGTTGTCAAAAGCGTACTGTTAACATGCACTTACCTCCTAAATCTCTTTTATAAAAAATTTGTTGTAGTACTAGCATTCTTGTAATCATATTTTTACTAACCAAGTGGACGAAAGGTTTTGGGTCGAGCTAAATAGACTATCTTGACACGTACACAAAAATGTTGGTTTTGTCCCAAACTTGTTTTGACATGGACCAAACTGTCATGACTAGTGCTAAATAGCTAGATAGACTTATTGTACGATGGAATAAAATGACCATTATACCTTGCCGTTGTAGAAGCCATCATAGTATAGAGTTGTCCCAAAGTGCTTAAAGAAAAGAGATCTATCATCAAAAGGCAATCTAGGCACCATATCATTGTTATAAACATACCTAAAGTATCTCACATCATGATCTTTAATTATCTTCATCATGTATCTCCCAAAACACTCATCCCCTACTCTTGGTTGGCCAAAAGTGTACACCCCTTCTAACCTCTTCAACAACCATGTCTCCTCATGTAACCCTAGCACACCCGCGAACAAGATTGCTAACGCACCTCCTAAACTATGGCCTGTCACTATAAACTTTGCATTTGTATTCTTTTCTAAAATCTCCTTGAGCTTTTCTCTTATCTTGTAATAAGCAAAAGGGTGCTCATCAATTGCATTTGGTGGTGGTTCAAGTTCTTTTGGCCAACCTTTGGTCTTTTGTAAGCCGAGTGCTTTCATGAACCCACCATGGATTCGACCAATGGTTTTGGAGTTAGTTAGATCTTTGAGCTCGTACCATGAGATGTCGACATCTGTCATCCAGTCATCCACGTTGAATGGGCTGGTTCCTCTAAATGCTACAACTACCAAGTTGGGATCTAATGTATCTTGAAACATGGTTGCATAGGTTGTGTACTGATTTCGGTAATCTGAGTATCACAATCAAGTCAAAATAAAACAACTGTAGCCATTTCTTTAACCTCGATCACTACAAGCCGATCGTCGATAGATCTACTTAGTAATTTCTTTATCACATTTTATCTATTTATGCATTTTTAGTTGTTATTTCAAAAATGCTTCTAACATAAGATAAAAACAATATTGACTTTTCGTAAGTGTACTACTTGTAGGCATTTACTCGTCAATGACAAACCACGTAAATGCCAAATTAAAGCTCATTTTCTTAGATGCAAAAGGCAACTTTGCTTTTCTGGATGCTGCATATAGAATTCAAATCTACTATCTCATTTCTTTTTCCTATTTGCTCAACATGTTGTAAAGTTATAATATATAACATAGTATACAATATAATATATTATATAGTTCTGTAGAGACTAGAGAAAATAAGACAAAAGATGAGTTCAAAGAGATAATAGAGAAACTGAAAGTTACTCTCGAGTCTCGTCGAGTCAATTTTTATTTTTAGAACGACCAACTAGTCAAATTAACATAGATATGCATGCCTGTAGTTCTCCTAAAATATAAACAATTTAAATTTAAATTTCTTTTCATATTTGGTAAAGTAGGTTACCTAAAATTAGGTAACAATATTATTTACTACATGAAAAATAATACATACATTGTTTTGTTTTTGTGCATTATGCCTAAAAAACACAAGTCACATTTTTTAAAATTTTTTAATCTTTGAGGTAACCTTTTTATATTTTGTTATATTCTTAATTTTTAAAACAGTTTATACATAAATAAATGTACTTTTGTGATTATTTGCACCATATGTATTATATAATTGAAATATAGTAATATAAACATGAGATCAACATGAATACTTGATATAACAATTTAGAGTATCTTACCGTTCCAAAATTTGTAGAAGCCTATAAACTCCATCTGAGAAAACAAAAACAAAAAGAGAAAAAACCATAAAATTAATGGCCAATTAATTAAAAAATTTAGGCTTTCAATGCTCATATAAATTGGTTGCTAGGAAGTCCTCACTTAATATTTCTTCTTATAATTGTATATTAATTTCCTATAGCATCAAGCATATAGTTCCTAATCGAATTTGTTTGAAGGAATAATTTTGAAAGACAATTACTTTTTTTCTATTTAGTTTAATCATGTTATTTTTTTTATCACCAGCTCGATCTGTTAATTTTTAAGTTACTTCTTATTGTTTTATTTATTATTCGTAAATCATTACAAAGTACCGTGAGTACTTTAATCTAATTCAATAAGAAGTACTTTGTTAGGTTTTATCATTTATTATTTTTTAAATGGGAATATGTCACGCAATAATAATAACCAAGTTCTAAAAGTGTTTCAACTAGGTTATATTTTTTGCTCAAATCGGGTCACTAAATCTTCAAATCGAGCATCATCAGATTTTTTGTGCGTCAAATAAACAACGCATGAGAAGATGTGGGGGAGAGGGGGGGGGGGTCGGGATTTGAAATATATGTAATTATATTTAAAATAAAAAAACGTTTATTATATTAAAAATAAAAAATCTCCGCATCACTATTTCACATCAACATCAAAAAATTGGATAAAAAGATTTTTATTGAAACAAAAGAAAAAGCATGCTAAACAAACATGTTAAAACTTCTAATTTATATAAAATATAAAAGTTAGTGACTTGATTAGAAAACTTTTTAAATTTAAATGATTTAATTATAACACTTTTAAAACTTGGTTATTATTATACAAAAGTTACCCTTTTTAAATAATCAAAACTAGAAGGTGGGGGTGGGTTTGTTTGAAACATTGGAAATTTATTTAGATCTAAAATCATAACTAATTTCAATTAACAATTATCATTAAAATAATTATGAATAAAAAACAAATAGTGTTGATCCTAATTCTTCATTAGAATAATCAAAGTCGGGAATTCTAAGTTTAAACAATTGAGTCATGGATGCATCTTCTCTGACTTAACTTATCAACATTAAAATAACTTATTTCTTAAAAAAATAAATAATGTTTAAAAGTCTTACGTGTTGACCGATAATATCCATACTAGTAGTGCAACTAATGACATTCTAAACTTTCACTTCCGTTTACAGAAACAATCACCGTCTAACGGAAAAATACGTTTGCATGCCACTAATAAAATAATTGATTGATGTAATAAATAATCTTGAAGCGGCGTAAATAAGAGTTAAATGCAGACGAAGTAACTTTTTCATTAATTCGAGATTACCCTTGAGCAACAAAAATGAAAGTTAAAAATATTATTAGTCACAATATTATGAATTATTATTATCAACATGTTCTACTTTGAATTATTAAAATCATGCCAATTTGCGTTTTATTCGTCAATAAAATTTTAAATTTGAAACCTAATTGTACGTTTGTTGTGCTGTTTGTGTAAGAAAGAGTTTATCAAGTGACCTTCAGTTGATCTTGTATGGCAGATCTCACAAAAGCCTCATTTTCATAAGACAACTTCGCAGCCATCATCGATAGCGATGAGTTATATCTTCCGTCGCCTTTTCTAATACTCGTATCAAGTTTCAACCGATTGTCAAGCTCTCCGATAAACGACACAAACTTTTCTGGGGACTCCTCCGGCCTCACCACCTTCCCTACAAGTCAAAACCAATTACCAAAGCGTTTCCCTAATTACACTACTAAACAAATGAGTACAACAGATAGACAGTTTTAATAAAAACACAAATTTTTATAAGTAAACTAACCTCGTATACGATTAATCAAAAGTCCAAAGAACCCTCCATTGCTTGATAAAAGATTCAACCATATCTCAATCAAAGACCCTATTTTCGCCATCGGCTTCTCTGCCCAAATAAGAACTTTTTGTGCAAGGATGGATGCGAAGATGACAAGTCGTCGCCAAATATTTTCCCTGCTTGATCTACCAACATGTTCGGATTGTTCATCGTAAAACTTTTTAGTGTTCAAAAAACTAGTTGAACATGTCAAAATACAGGCTAGGTCATAGAGACTTGCTTCTTTGGCATTAACCAACAAGTAACTTCCACAGAATTCTTCAGCAGCTGCCATGGCTTTGAAGCTAAGAATTTAAAAGTTAAGCATGAAAAGGGAATATGACATGACACACACATATATATACTTTAATATGCTATATTATATAGCTATAATTACACATGATGACATTATTCAATATTCAAGTTGTTGACTTGTATTATAAGAATACTTTTATTGGTGTCCTCCTAGGAGGTCATGACATTATTTGAGGAATAAATAAAAAGATTAAATCATGTTCACATTATAACCCGGGTTGCAATCCCAACCTAGGTCACAACCCATATTTCAATTAAATATTCTTTTGTTTTTTTCTTTCTAACAATTTGTTTTTTATATAATTTGAGTTTTATTTAATAATTTATATTATTTGACTTATTTCAAAAATCTAAAAACATAGTCTTGTTTAATTTATTTTTATAAATATTTCGATATCATTTTTATTAGAAACGGAGCACTTTTAAAAATATGTATTTTTTAATATTATTATATATAAAATTTTGTTTTTTTTAATAGTTGTAAAAATTCAAGGTTTTTTTAATAGAATTTTGATATTATATTTTTAAATGATTTTTATACTTAAAAATAATATTGTTTAAAAAATAAATATTTTTATTAATTTTTCTAAATTTTATAGAATAAATTAAAAGCTAAAAAGATATATGTATTAAAATAATTGATTTGGGTTGGGTTGTGAATAAAAGTGAAAGGCTGGGTTGGGTTGGGTTAGGTTGCGTAGGTGGAAGAGAGAGAAATTAATTTTTTTATTAAGAAGTTGAGTTGGGTTAGATTGTGAATAAAAGTAGTCTAATTAAGATGCCACTCAGATCACGAATGACTTGGCGTTAGATTAGTATGCACTTAAATTTCACATAATTTAAGAGGAAACTACTATTTTGGTCCCTAGGATTTGACATATTTAAGTCTTTTAATTTAAGAAAAAAAGGTTGTTACATATTTCCCCCTCATAAACTCATCAATTACACATTTTTCAAATCAAAAAAATTAATTACATATTTTTCCTTTTCAGAATCACCAATTACATATTTCCTCAAACCAAAAAATCAATTACATATTTTCAGTTTCTAAAACATATATATATTGCATGTTTACCAGTTTCATTAAAATTGAGTTATTGAATGACTGACTATTATATCCTTATTTTTATTAACGGATTTTTACGCGTTAGGTAACGGTTTCATATCAGGTACCGGCTACGTGCCTGACGATGGTTCCCGTCTGGTGTTGGCTTTGATTCAAATGAAGGTTTCACGTTCGGCGCCAGTTATGCGAGTAACGTCTCTGAAGTCGTATACGCATTCGATGTAGGTTAAGCGTTTGGCACTAGTAACCTGCTACGCATCCAGCACCGATTATGCGATCGGTACCGTTTCGTGTCAGTTATGTGTTTGGCGCCAGTTAACGCAGCAAGTGTATGATGTGCTAAAAGTAGTTATATAAAAACACGCTAATCTAGACACTAAGTAATAAATTCTAGACTCTTAAACTTAACTAAACTACTAACCGGCAAGTGAACCGGTCGACTCTAGTACAGCTAAGTAAGTCCGGATATCGAACCCACGAGACTCTTTAAATTACGTTTACTAGCTAATTAGACTCGACTACAAAACACGACATATTATTTATATTTGTTTAAGGGGGTTTTTATTTAAAATACTAAATTAATACTATAATTAAAACTAACTAAGGAAACAAGTAAATTAAACGAAAACAAAGGTTGTTAAAATAAGATGATGATAAGAAAACTACCAAGGCTAGACTCCCCTAAATTTCGGTAATGAATTAACTCAGGAAAATATTTAGTTATAGACTGGGATCGTAAAATAAACACTTAAAAGAAAAACCAAATAGGACCCCTGACCCTTCTCAAGAGAAAACATATGGATTTCTAACAAGTTTTAACGCACACCAGTATTAAAAATCAAGTTCGCTTACGGTCACCCAATTGTTTATAATTTAGTTCCTTTATACGAAATCCTACCTTACAGCGCGAAAATCAAAGGCAGTTTAATATATCGAATTGATTCAATAGACAATAATTAAATAACCAATCCTAGACGGACTCCTTACGAAGAACTAAATCTAGCAAGATCAAATAATAAAGATCTATCGATAACCTAGCACCTTACAGCTATTTAGGTTAGCAGCACACTTAGGTTTATTCCTATGATCTTATTCGAAATCAATCAAAAAATTAATCAAAAACACAAAGTAATTGACCTAATAGCAACCTATCATAATGACAAACAATAATCAAGGCAACTATGGAATAATAACAATTAATCAAACAATCCTAAATATCCATACGCATCAATTTAATATAAGTTAACCTTTTACTAAACCATAAAAACCATAACGTAAATAAATCCCAAAGCAAAACAAAACGTCAAAGTAGGTTCATCATAAGCCTAGGCAGTCTATAACGTTTAGCCTATCATCTCAAAAACAAACAAAACACTACTAAACGAAATCATGGCGAAAATAAATAAGAACGGAAGAATAAAGGTGATAAAACCCGGAGTCTTTGTCCTTGAACGATAAGTACTTCGCCGGTTGATTCCTCGACTCCAAAGCTGCCGGAAACTCGCCTCGGACGCCTCGGAACTCTCCCAATTCGTCTGGACTTCAAGGTATGATTAATGGTGAGTTTAGGGGTCTTTATATAGGCAATAGGGGGTCCAAAAATAGGTTAAGTCGGCCAAAAACGAACATTCTGGAAATCCGGACATCGTCACCACCACTCCGCGCTGCGTGGCGGGCTCTCCCTCACCCATCGCGCGGCACTCCGGCCAAAGGGGGGGGCCTGGTCCGTTCTGGTCTGGTCCGGTTCACTCCTGATGCGTCGGTTCTCCGGTTCGGCTTATTTTTGCTCCGTTTTCGCCCTCTTTTCACCGGAATTAAAACCCGAAACCTACATTATTCAAATAAGTTTGTAGTATATAAATCCTAATAAAAACTGAACATAAACTAATAAAATATTAAATAAAATATACAAGAGATTTATGTATAATAAACGTTATATCAGTGTACGCCTATGATTACGTGTCTGACGTCGTTAATGTGTTCGGTGCCAGTTAGGCATCTGACACTAGTAATGCTTTCGGTGTTCGTTCACGGGTCAATCGTTGCTAAGGCACCCGCCACTAGTTATTTGTCCTATACTGATAACGCGTCCAACGCATGTTATGAGTTTGACGTACATCATGTTAGGTATGTAAACAGAGTCGGTACGCAGTGGAAACACAAACACACACGCACAAACGAAAGCAATAAATAAGAGACACGAGATTTTTACGTGGTTCGGTCAAGGCGACCTACATCCACGGGCTGCAACTAGGGTATTTTTATTAAGCACGGTACAAAAGATTACAATACATGACTAGGTATATATAGATAATAATTAGGTTTAATAGAGTAGGTACCAAGAAAACTTCAATGGGCCATCCTCCATAATTAAATGGGCAGCCCCTTTTGTCTTCTAATCGTCAACCAACGAACCCGGCCCAAAGGCCTTCACTAATCCTAACAATCTCCCACTTGAAGGTCTTGCGATAAACACCAGCCTGCTATTCAAGTACAAAGCAACCCAGTCGTCAGTAATATCAGTAATCTTTATTAACAAGTCTTCCAAGCTTCCAATTCCCATAAACAAGCTAAGACTTACCCCCTAGTTGTCGCAACCCCTTCAACATCAAGTACCAGAAGGGCCAGTTGAAGCTCCACCAAGCACCAACTCATCAGTAAAAACTGATCCGTCCTCTATTTCAACTAATACGCACGATCCACTAGCTCCAGAGATAAGCCGAGAACGATTACCACTCTCCGCTTTTAGCAAGAGTTCCCCAGTAGAGATTTTATCAATCGAAATAACAGTCTTCAAAACCCAACGTTGTTTTGTAACTGTTCCTGGAACACAACTCGCGCTCCCATTGTCACCAAACCCTTTACCTGTTTTAGACCTCCGGCCCGCTCAGATTGAATCACCTTGGCACAAGGCTCTACTCTTGCAAATTCAACCTTATTTTGCCCATTCGACTCAGCGAACCCAACTTTGTTTTGAGGGACGGTCATACTTCCCTCAATAGGCACTTCCACCATGTATAATGAACCACACCTGTTTCCATGAGCAATAACCAGACCACCTTTAGTTACCTTCCATTTACCTTCACCGAACTTTACTTCCATGCCTAGTTCATCCAGTTGACTAACAGAGATAAGCCTTCTCTTCAATGATGGAATAACCCTAACATTCTTCAAGTTCCAAACGGTTCCCAATGGAGTTACCAAATTAACTTCTCCCATGCCCGTAACATCAAGAACATCACCATTAGCAATGCGTACCTTCCCAAAGTTACCAACCTTTAGATTCACCATCGTTTCACCGCTGTGCGTAGCGTTAAACGAAGATCCGGAATCCATGACCCAAGAGTCCACCATGCTATCAACACTACAAAATAATGCCTCGTCATCACTGACGCCTTCATTAACCTTTTCAGCAGTGTTCACCTCAGCAGCTGACGTGTGTGAATATATATATAAAGTTTTAAGTAAGAGTTTCACACATATCGGGTGGTTTTAAAAATGGTTTTCACCAACAACCAAACCACACACGAAAAGGCAAGTGTACCTATCATTTGTAGCAAAGTTTCAGTAAGAACCGAGTTTCAATCCATGGACACGGCTAACTTTTGATAATAAATCTTTGTAATTGATTAAACCAAACAAGCAATCCAAATAAGTTTTCAAGTCTCTAAACTAACATACAACAATGACAAAGTAAATAAAATATAACTAACAAATCAATCCAAACAAAGCTACGAGACTATGCATCCACTTAAACTTAGTGACAAAATGACAATGATAATGGCAAACATCATGTATCAAGCATCAACATCAAATTCCAATCAAGGCAACTTAATACTAACAACAAAACATCATGATGGGTGTTCATCAAATTAATAACCATAGATTAGTAAGTTTGTCAAAACTATCTAATCTCATAATTAAAGGAAAGCTAGCATGAAAACAACACCCCAACCACCTAAAATCATGTGAAATAGACAAGTTCAAGAACAATAGTTGAACACATGAATCTTTTAATTAGCAATATATAAACTAAGGTTTATGGCCTTAATCTTTAGCAAGCATCAACCAACTCAAAGAATCATGTTATCACCATACACTTTTCCAATATCAAGTGATAGGTTTCATGCTTGTTAAAATTCATAAACAAGTTAATTTTCATAAGTCATTCCTAACTTAATGATATAACAAAGCATGCATACACAAACTAAGTTTATAAACAAATACTCAACACATAGTTTTCCAACATATTATGGCTAAGCATCCATCAAACTAACAAGACTAGGAATTAAAACAAGCATTCAACCATTAAACTCTATTTAAGAACATGTCATAAACTTGAAGAACACCGTATTGCCAAAATCATGCATAGATAAATATCACATAAGAAAAAGGCTTCAACATAATCTAAGTAACAAGAGTATTTAGGCCATAAGGCTTAATACAACAATCAAAATCAAAATAATCTTATAAATCATGTTCAAGAACAAAAGAAATACAAACTAGGATGAATGATGATTGCACACTTGAAAGGATGATCACACAATGATGGAAGCCTTGAATTTTTTCTAGAGCACACACAAAAATTTTCCAGCAATTTCAGAGAATTCCCCTGAGGCTCCACACTCCAAATGAAGATAATGGAGGTGTATTTAAGCTATCTGGACGTCTGGCACGGGCAGACGCACGGGCATGCACGGTCGTGCCTTAATGTGGAAAGTCAACCCCTTGCTTTAATCTGACCAAAAAGTCAGATTTCTTTATTCTGGCACGGTAATATGGCACGGGATTGCACGGGCATGCACGACCATGCCAATTTGAATTTTCTCGGCTTGAGATCCCGCACTGGCTTGCACTGGCGGAATTCCCGGGAAGCACGGCCGTGCAAGGTGTTGCACGACCGTGCAGGCTTGGCATATTGCATATTTTTGTCCACGAAACACCCTCTTTTCATATTTTCTTTGTCAGGCGAGCGTCCGAACCTGCAAATTCACAAATAACTCAAATAAGTACCAAAAGCAATGAATTTGTATGGAGTTCGGCATAAATATGAGAATAATTCAATGCAATAAGATGTACACTTTGTGTTACATCAGCAGCCTTTCCCTGTAATCTGTTTGGACAATCACTCTTAACATGTCCAACTTCATTACACCTCCAGCACTTCACATTCTTCCGAGTTCTCGACGAACTCCTCCCCCGACTCCCACTACTCCTGTTATTTTCCCTTCCCCTGCCTGCATAAAACATATCAGAAGATGACCCGCCACTCGTGCTTTTCCGGCGAACGTCTTCACCCAACACAATGTCTCGGACCCCCTCAAATGTCAAACCATCGGCCCCCGCAGAACTAGTAATGGCCATTACAGTTCCAGACCAACTCTCAGGCAAAGAAGATAACAATATAATAGCTTGATTCTCATTATCCAACTTCATGCCCACATAAGATACAATCGAAGATGTTGTTGACCTTCTGTAATTCTTTTGCATCAAATTAGTTTAGAAATTTAAAGAAGCAAAACCACTAGCCAGATTCCAGATGGCCATCGCCACCATTTTTTTAATCCAACTTACAAACTTCATTTTTTTTTATTTTTAAAATTTGAAGTGTATCCATTAACTTCCATACTCATCCTTCTTTTCTTATGAAACTTACAGGTGTATTTATATTTTATATTTGTTAATTTTGTTAACATGATGCAAATGTCTATCTATGAGTATTTTGTTACTTACATAGTATTTATTTTGTTACTATGTGGGAACAATCCAAGCGAATACTATCTATTATGCGAGAAGTGTTCTAAGTGATCAATACCATCTAATTAATATGCGTAAACTATGCTATGTGAAAACTAAGGATCATGTGAGAACTTACCGGTTCTTGTTCGCACGAATCAATATTGCTACTAAATTATTTATGATACCAAATCGCTCAAAATACAAGTATACAACATCTGGAAGTCCCATGCATAACCGTCCATGAAAATGTGAACTTTAATCCAAAAACTCACCATGAAACCGTAACTATAGCCTCAGGTTAGTGGTGATTATGATCGATAATATTGATGAAGGAAGATAGCTGTTTCCGCCGATGAATCACTCTTGAAAACGCTCCTGGATGCTCGACCAACAAATTCTTGAACTGGGACTAGAACTTGAGAAATCTCAGCCTCTCTCAGGCTTTAAAAAATTGGTTAGGTGTTCAGCTTGTGAATTGGTTGAACAAATAGAAATGATATAACGCTTTCACTCCCCTCCCAACCTAATTTGTTTACCATCGTCGCTTTATGTTCCAATCGATTTGTTCTCATGTTATGTATTTCTGTCAAATTGGTTTGTTTGATTTTACTAAGTTTGTTGTTGGTTGTTCTTCATCTTCATCATCATTCTTTGTGTTCAACAATCACTTCACATGGTGATCATCGTGGAATCGACCAATGATTTTAAATTTTGAATTTGTGATGAAAAGAAAACATATGAATTAGAGGCAAAAGGCGGCATGTGTTTAAATATTCAAATTTATCAATGCTTTTGACTTATTATTACCATTTTATTATATACCGTTTAGATTACTTTGAAACAGAAGACAAGCGGGCAACAAGCTGCGTCGCTACCCCCTTTTGAATTGTAAAACTAAATCTTTTAAAAACTACATTTGCTATCTTGGAGTCATAACATTACTATGCATGATCCGCTGAACACGGGTAAGTAACTCCACAGCTTCAGACGCAAGGAAACCAAAAGTGTCAAAAGCAAAATGAATATTTGATTTCTACTTTGATGTTCGTAATGATGGATTTATAGTTTAACTAAAGCAGATGAAAAGGAAACGTGTTAACGATAGTTAATATGGGTTTTTATAATCTTTTAACATTACAATAAAATGTTTATAATCTTTTAGTGAAAGAATGTTTAAATTTTATTGGTTGAAATACAAATCAAATTCGATGCTTTCCTCTATCTATTCCAATGACTTTCATGAACCCAAAAATGTAGGAAATCAAAACCAAGAACACAAACACATAATTTAATCTCAACAAAGATCGACTATTTTCTTTAAGTGTTATCTTTGAAACATGTAACGTAGGATTAACAGTTCTAGAACCATCAATGATTGGTGAACCAGCAGATTTCCCTTGAACTCCGCAGTATTTTTGATTTGGCATCAATACACTAATTACCTACCCTTAACTATATATTTGATTTGGCATCAATACACTAACTTCCCACAAAAAAATATAACTCGAGCCCCTAATAAGCAATATCTAGTAATTCTAACAGCTGATAACTCAAAGATAGTCTTCTCATTGTCAAATTCATAACGTAAACTCCATTATATTTATTGGTTCTTTTTTTGGCACCACGAAAGAGATGGTTGTATTATTCGGCTCGCGATTTAGTATTAGGTGTGAAAGCATTTTGAAGACATTAAGAAAATGAAATTCACGTGAATTTAGCTCAAATAGAAAAACAATGTGATGGAAATAAAGCAAAGACAGCCTAGGTATTCATGCTTTTTTTAAGGTTGCGTGACTAATATTATATCACACGAAACACATAAAAAACAAGGAAAATATACTTGGTCAAATCTTTATTTATTAATATCTTTTGCCAAAATTTTAATTAATCGTGACAAGTTCAAATCTTGATCGGGAACATGTACTTCATTATTAACTTCACATTAAACCGACAATATAATTGATCATGACACGTCTTAAATTGATGGTAGTTTTTGTCAACGTGTAATGACTTAGAATTGGGTACACAAATAAAAAAAGTAAAAATAAATTTTGTTTTTTTTTTTGAAAGAATGGGATTAAACGTATATCACTTATAGACCCCCCCCCCCCCCCCCCCCGCGGGAGATATCTGGGTCATAACCAGACCCTTTTGGTTATTCGTTTGTTCGATACGTAATAAGCAGTTAATCGTTTAAACGGTAAATACATACTAAAGTGTACCTAGTTTTGTCTTAAATGTCAAGTCTCGGACCTAGAACATTTGAATGTTTGGTTTAACAAACTTTGTCTATGCCGTTAAGCCACAACGTTGCAAATTAATGATAGGTTATTGATTCATATTTGTATGGATTCATTATATAGCTTGAGGTTCTTTTTTCTTTTTAGTGTAGTGTATTTTTGGAATAAGAAAAAGCCAAATCAACTAAAAGGAAAATCATGCAAACTTGAATTTCTATATCGAAATCAATTATACATACAAAAGGAAATTAGTTACGTTCTTATAGACTCGTCTTCAAAGATAAGATTTGAGTCTTTTTAATAGAGGGTATTAATCATTTGTATTAAGCCGATTTTTCTACTTTTCTCCATGTATAAGAGTAACAAAGTCGCCTTCCTTTGGCATGTGATCAGCTATATTAATCTCCTGTATACATCGACTTCTATCTTTTTTAAAAAAAAAATAGGCAATTGCTTTTGGCCTAAAAAAATTCACAGTTAATTCTAAATCACGAAATCAAATCAAGATTTATTAACACGTAAATCTAAATGAGTAATGAGCAAATCAATTCGGTAAATTAAATCAAAGGTGGGTTTCAAGTGTTTTAACTTTGGATTAGGCCCTAAGACCACAATAATATGAGCATGATAAGAACATATATATATATATATATATAAAGTTTTTCCTTTTTTTTATTTTTATTTTTTTTGAAAATGGAGGTCCTTTTATTTGAAAGGCTCAAGTCTAGATTGGGCCATTAACACTGTTGGGCCTCCCCTAGAACATTTGTTAATTATGTTACCGTTACGTGCCAACCTCACGTGAGCATGAAGCAGTTCCATTCCATGCATGTTCGAATAAGCAGTTGCAGAATATTAGTGGGTTATTTCTTTTGGCTATTTATTTAAGTAATTAGTATAAGCGGGACAAAGGGGGAGCCGTGGAGAGCCAGGGAAAAAAATGCATCGATCGGCACCTGGTGGGAACACCATGTAAAACTTGAAGCAACACCAACTTGAAGGATTTGAATGACTAATACGAAAAATGTATGGGTGTTACGGAAGATCTCACGGGAATTTAGCTCAAATAGAAAAACAGTGTGATGGGAAATAAGCAAAGACATCCTAGGTATTCATGTTTATTTTAAGGTTGCGTGACTAATATTATATCACACGAAACACATAAAAAACAAGGAAAATATACTTTGGTCAAATTTTTATTTATTAATATCTTTTGCCAAAATTTTAATTAAATCGTGACAAGTTCAAATATTCTTGATCGGGAACATGCATTTCATTATTAATGATGGTAGTGTTTGTCAACCAAAGTGTAATGACTTGGAATTGGGTACACACAAAAAAGGTAAAAATAAATTTTCATTTGAAAGAATGGGACTCCAAGTCTCGAACCCAGAAGCATTTGAATGTTTGGTTTAACAAACTTTGTCACTGCCGTTAAGCCACACAATTGCAAATTAATGAAGGTTATTGATTAATAATTGTAGATTCATATTTGTATGGATTCATCAGCTAGAGGTTCTTTTTTCTTTACAATGTTCTACCTTAAGAACGTGTATTTTTGGAATAAAGAAAAAGGCAAATCGACTAAAAGAAAAATTATGCAAACTTGAATTTCTATATCGAAATCAGTTATACACACAAAAGGAAATTAGTTAGGTTCTTACAGACTCGTCTTCAAAGATAAGATTCTAAAATAGAGGGTATAATTAATCATTTGTATTAAGCCGATCTTTCTACTTTTCTCCTATATGTATGAGAGTAACAAAGTCGCCTTCCTTTGGCATGTGATCAACTATATCAATCTCCTGTATACATCGACTCTTATCTTTTAGAAAAAATAGGTAATTGCTTTTGGCCCCAAAAAATTCACAGTTAAATATGAATCACGAAATCAAATCAAGATTTATTAACACGCAAATCTAAATAAGTAATGAGCAAATCAATTCGGTAAATCAAATCAAAGGTGAGTTTCAAGTGTTTTAACTTTCGATTAGGCCCTAAGACCACAATAATATGAGCATGATAAGAACAAATATATATAAAAAAATTTTCTTTTTCTGTTTTTTTTTTTAAATGGAGGTCTTTTTATTTGAGAGGCTTAAGCGCTAGATTGGGCCATTGACATTGTGGGGCCTCCCCTGGAACATTTGTTAATTATGTTACGTGCCAACCTCACGAGACCATGCAGCGGTCTCCATTCAATGCATGGTCGAATAAACAGTTGCAGAATATTAGTGGGTTATTTCTTCGGCTGTTTATTTAAGTTATTAATAAGCATAGGGGGGACAAAGTGGAGAGCCAGGGAAAAAACGACACCTGGTGGGAACACCACCCCTAAGTTTTTCCATGGTGTACTTTCACCGATATCTACCAAGTTTTTCCCCGATGTGAGGTGGGTCCCTTCAATGGTTTTGTTGCATTCTAAAACAAAAGCTAATCAGAGTGGACCTCAATGTTTTTTTTAATATTTAATAGACGGTATATTAAATATTTAAAGGACCGCATAAGAATAAAATAGATGGAACAATACGACATTCATGACAAAACAAACGTATTCTATCATTGTTCTAAAATTCTTCTTTATCATGAATTATTCAATATATATGTGGCCTTAAACTTAGTATGGTTGTTCAAGACGGTGGATGTGGTGATTAGCATGATGAAGATGCCTGTAGCTATTCCATATACACAAATGAAAATTAGAGATGAAATTAGATTTTTCATCAATCCCTTTTAATTTTCTTCGGTCCATCTTTTGGCCAGATCCATTTTGAAGAAGGAAATCTAGCGTTGCTACGAAAGTGACCCTGATCCTGCATTAATATAAACAAAAAGTAAAAAAGATTAACCCAAGAACGTTTACTTTGGAAACACAATTTGGTCTTTGACCTTGGCACATAGCCGAGCCAGCTTAACGAATGTAAAGGTCTAAATCAAAATAAGATTTGGGGGTCTTTTTATGAAGCAAAGCTATGAAAAATTTTTGCTTATTACAAGTTATAACCTATACTTTAGTAGCAACCAATCCTACCACTATACTATTACATTACTTTGAATTTACTTTACCAATTATAATATATCTACATATAATGTTTTTTTTAACTTAGAGGCCTTAATTAAGTGTGGGCCCTGACTTGTTTTCGATGGCCCATGGACCGGCCCTGCTCGTAGCCGTTCACGTACTCTTGTTCGTGCTGCTCCATGTACTCTATTTCGTGCAAAGATAAAAAAAAAAGGTGATTTATAACTATGAAAAAAGTATTTGAAGGTGAACAGACAATAAGCAAGAAATACTTAACAAGTAATATAGTCGTATTTTCTTTTGCTATCCAAACGTTGTTTCCGAAATTTTCTCTTGTCTTTACAATAGCTTTTAGCAAAAACCATGACTAAAAAATGATTATAAGGTAAATCTGATCGTAATATAAATATATAAACATAAATAATGAATATACACTTATAACTTCTTACAGTTAACCGTATGATAAGGTTGAAATAAAATTGCATTCTGATGTAGACTGAGAAGATATTTGGGACGGGTTCTTGTTTTTGTTATCATGAATCATTTTTCTTATCTTTCGGTTTTCCTTACGTATGGCTAAACGAAATAAGAATGTTATCATAAATTCATATTCGCAACATAGTATCCGTAAATGTATGATGCAATCAATAATAAGAATGTTTCATTTAAAGAAATATGCCATTAGTAATATTTGATAGAGGCATTCGTAACGTAGTATCGGTAAATGTAGAAGGAATCAGAGTCTCGTCACTGTAAGGCATCATCTCCTTTAAAATAAGAAAAAGAAAGTTATTAAATATTGTAAAGCAATTCACATAAAATAAAGACAGAATTACAAATTTTGTCCTTTAAAATAAGACGAATTACGGTTCGTGTCCTTTTCTAAGTTTCCTTGCAGGCGGTGTACTTTAAACTTTTTTTTCCTACAAGTTATGTCCTTTACGCTAACTGGGTTAGAAAAACTCTGTTAAATCCCATCACGTGAGAAGCATGTGAGGGTAGTTTTGTCTTTTTGCCTACCCTGCAACAACTTCTTCTTCTTCTTCTGTTTCTATACCTTCACTAACACCATCAGAATCAAATGGAACAACACACTGATTGCAATTTGGGGTTTTCACGGCCACCAGAACACCGCCGCTACCAACCACCGTCACCTAGGGTTTCCAAACAGAAACCCGGCAACAGTTGGGCAACAACCTCGCTCACCCTTTTTCGGTCGTTTCCTAACAACGCCACGACACCGAACCCCGTCTTCTACACACCATCACCCTCCACTGACCACCATCGCCTGTTACCGTCTCCACCCGACCCCTACCATCGCCTATTACAGTCACCTAACCCGATTTTCCGGCGAGCCCACTTAACCTAACAAATCTGAGATCCGGGTTAACCTAACAGATCTGGTTATATTAGCCCACTTAACCTAACTCCAGCCACCATAAATTCCGGCCGGAGTTATGATTAGCCCGATTTTCCGGTAAGATTATGATTAGCCCGATTTTCCGATAAGATGTAACAGTGAATCGGGGAAAATAAGTGAATCGGAGGTTCAATGGAACTTCTGATGTTCTTAGTTTAGAAGAAGAAGAAGAAGAAGAAGAAGAAGAAGAAGAAGTTGTTGCAATAAACGACGGATGACGGAGGCACACGTGGCGGAGATAAGGCTCTGGGGGGGTGACACAACTCCATTCGGAAGAAACTGGATCAAAAGAAGATATTTTGATTGCCGGATTAATAATATTATTATCGCCGGTGGTCGGAAAAGAGAGGGTATATAGCGAGAGGTAAGGTGGGAAAGAGGCGGTGTAGATCACGCGCCGCCATGAACGGCAAACGGAGTAGAGGGTGGAAGGTGGGACTAGATTGAGACAAAGTTGAGCGATATGATCAGGTAGACCTGGTAGTAGAGGCTGGTGGCAGGTGATGGTGTTAGTGAAGGTATAGAAACAGAAGAAGAAGAAGAAGAAGTTGTTGCAGGGTAGGCAAAAAGACAAAACTACCCTCACATGCTTCTCACGTGATGGGATTTAACAGAGTTTTTCTAACCCAGTTAGCGTAAAGGACATAACTTGTAGGAAAAAAAAGTTTAAAGTACACCGCCTGCAAGGAAACTTAGAAAAGGACACGAACCGTAATTCGTCTTATTTTAAAGGACAAAATTTGTAATTCTGTCTAAAATAAATAAATTCTTTTTACCCGATTACCGTCTATCTTTGATGCAAAGTCATCATTGTCATTGGCTGATTGCATATCAAAATGGCGTAAATAGTATAATTCAAAAACGAATATGTATAATAGGATTACCTAAGAAATGGGGTATAATGATAAATGAGTAAGGTTTTATGGAAGCACGTTACAAATAGGGTTAGAAGATCATACAGTACGGTAGAACGACGGGGTTTATATTATGAAAAGAAATAAAATTAAGAAAAAATTAATTTAAAAAATGACATGTGGCGGTTTGAAAACATTTGGTGAAAAGTAATAGGAGCTGATGAAATCTACCTATACTAATAAAAGAAAATAATTCTAGACACATGGTATTATGAGGTTAATTCTTCCTATCAAATTCCCTCCAAAATCACTTATCTTTTATTGATGGAAAAGAAAAAAAATATTTTAGTTTAACATATAGTATTGATTATAAATTCAACATACCATAGTAATTGATCAATCTCTATTGATTGAATTATTAATGGCATAAATTATATTGTAAACATACTTAAAATAAAAAAATATTAATATAATAATTACATCTCATAATTTTTTTTTTTTAAATTAAAATGTATATAAAAGAGTTCATGTTTAAAAAGTACACTAACATTCAATTTTTGAGATACCTTCAAATTGAAGAAAAGTGTAATAATTTTTTTTTACAAATATTCAATGTTTAGTAAGTCTTAAAAATCTAAGAAAAAATTTTCTTTTTCTATATTTAATATAAGACTATTATGACAACTGAACAACGGTGTGTTTATAAGGACATCATGGAAGCTGTTCAAAAAGGAAAATCTGGTGTCTTTTTTAGTTTTTTATCTATGGCCGGGTACAGAGTGTAAAACATTTTTATGAAAGACTTTAGCTACATCTTTCATATCCAAATGTCTCATTGTTTTAAATGTTGCGTCCAGTAGTATTGCTTTATTATTGTATATCGATGGTAGAGCAACTCATTCTCGATTTAAAATTCAAAAACATTTGATGATATAAAACGACTATATTTTTAATACATATTTTTACATAATACAAAGAGACTTGATTATCTTTGTTTTTATTTGTATTAAATTATTCATTATAATTTATACATTAATTTATCCCGTATAATACACGGGGTTCTAAAACTAGTTTTATTATATAGGTAGATTATAATATTGAAGTTGTTTCGTTTTGTGATTCGTCCTTTAAAGCAAACTAGTGATTTCCCCGTGCGTTGCACGGTAAAATCGGTCGTTAAAATCCAGGTGTTGCAGTGGCGAATCAACGCAAATTCAGTCAATAGTAGCTACGTTTATTACGGTATTGGAACTAAAACAAACTGGAAACAAAAAATTAAAAACAAAATTTGAGGTAGCCCAATAGGGTGGCGTTGGTTGGTCCCGGATGACAGCAGCGAGTCAATACGAATTTAGTCAGTATTAGATACGTTCGTTATGGTACTGGAACTAAACCAAAAATTAAAACTAATATTGGTGTGAGCAATGGAGTGGCGTCGATCACAAATGGGGTGACGTTGGTTGGTCCCAGATGCTGAGTCAGTGACTCTACGACACTCGTATAACATACTATAATTTTTTTTGTTAACATATTTAAAACAATTTTATTCGGTTGGTAAACCTGGGCGTTGGTAAAACCCGATCGATGCAACGGCGAGTCGGCTCGTATTCGGGCCTTCTGGCGGTGAGTCGGTAAAACCGAGGCGCTGGTAAAATCCGAGCATTCCGGTGGAGGGTCAACGTGAATTTGTCGATTCGTTTAAATTTGTGACAGTACTAGAACTAAAAAAAAGTTAGGTAAACCTGGGCATGAGTAAACCCGAGTGTTGTCGATACTGGACGTTGCGCGGTGAGCCGGTAAAACCTGAGTATTGTCAGTCCCGGACGTTGTGGCGGTGAGTCGATACAAATTCAGTAAAAAAAAAACAATCAAAACGCTAGTTATGAATCTAGAAAAAAACAAAAATAAAAACCATTTAACCTATAAAGCAAAAAAAAGTAAAAAAAAAAGGGCCGTTGAGGTGGTGCCACTTGGCCCAATCAGGGCTTGCGGCACCAACCATCAACTTTACTTAATACTAGTGATTTACCCGCGTGTTGCGCGGTAAAATCGGTAAGCAAAACCCGGGTGTTACAGTGACGAATAGACGCGAATTCAGTCAGTAGTAGCTACGTCCGTTATAGTATTAGAACTAAAACAAAATGAAAACAAAAAACATAATGCTTGTTTCGTATCTAGAAAAAAAACATTTAACCAATAAAAAAATGAAAACCCAAATTCTGGACCATTGAGGTGGTACAACCTGGCTCAATTAGAGCCTTGCAGCACCAACTAAAACACAGATTCTTCAAATTAATATATTTAAAAAAAACAAAAAATGTTGCTGCACTCATACAACTTATTGTATAATCTGAGCGTTGCGACGATGACTCGACTTATATTCTGCCGGTATCGGGTACATTTTGCGGTACCATAACTAAAAACAAAAGATAAGTTCATGAAATTAACAAATAAAATGACTATTAGCATACGCATATAAAAGAAATTAAAATATATAAAGTGGTGTTTACTCGGTTGGTAAAACATGGACGTTGATAAAACCTGAGTGTTATTCAGGGTGTTGTCAGTGTAGCCTGGGTGTTGATAAAACTTGAGCTTTGAAACACGGACGTTGGTAAAACCCGAACGTTACACGGCAAGCAGACGCAAATATAGTTAGTATTTGTTAAGTTCGTTGGGTATAAGCATAACTTAAGAAACCAAAAAAGCAAACAAATTTTGCAAGGGAAAAAAAAGAACAATAAATTAATCAGAAAAAATCTTGTCTAAAGAAACGAACATAATTTGCAAGGGAGAAAAAACACGAAAAAAAAACAATAAAATAAGCCAAAAATGTCTTGTGGCACCGACTGTCACATTTACTTGTTGTATATAGATAATACTGTTTTTAATTTAACTTTCTACAAAAAATGTAGCCCAAATTCAAAGCCCATATAACAATTACAGCCCAAAAGAATGACACTAAATGAAAATTGCAGTCCATTAAACCTTTGCCTGATTGGCTGATTCCAAAAATCATCAAATTCATAGCCCAATCTGAACTCACGAGAAGTTTATATGAAATCAATTAGATGTCATGTTTGTGATTAAGATCATGAACAAACTTTTGATGTAAACTTTAAAGTAAACTAGTTGAGGCTCTAGAGGAAAAAATCAGGTCCAACAATATCGAGATATTTATATCAAATACTTACAGGGCCCATTGACGTAGCCCATGTTATACTCTTTTCAAGTTAGGCTATTTTCTACCTCATTTGCTTCTGTCTAGCTTATGTAGTACAAAACAACAATGGAAAGTGGGCACAAGTAACTTAGAACATAGTGGATCATCCATCCAAGATCTTCTATGTAGTTGTTTCTGTCTAGCCTTTTGTGCAATGAAATTATCATAATTATAAAAGGGAAAAAGATGGTTACATTATGATCAAAGTTGAGCACTATGGAAGCTAGCAAGCTTTACTTATCGAGGAATAGGAGAACAAAAGGAGAACCGCATATCTAGGAAACACCAAACGATAAAAAAAAAACATGCCCATAAATCAAGGAATCACACAACACAACACAAGAACAAGATCGATGATTATTGATTCCATATATATATATAAATTAGAATATCGACAGAAACAAGTATGCTTTAAAGCACACCTTTATGTTATTTTACATCCCGTTTTCAATAAATATTATTCTAAAAAGTATGCTTTAATTTGTCAATAAAGTGACTCCTAAGGAATAAAATGTCAATAAAGAGAGAGTAAAAAAGACCAAGAAACCCTAGTAAAATGTCTGTCAGTATCTCTCTTTATCTTTCACAGATTTCAAAACCGTGTCATAAGCAATGCAACACCAATAACATTTCTCTTCTAAAAAAGCATCTTTTATCCATGGTGATCCGTGTATTTATTGATAATAGACAACTTGGGTACATTTTTGTTTTTTTAGTGTGAACTAGCTAGTGACCCTCTAACCCCATCGATCTTTTGTTTTTGTTGAATGACCAAACAGTCCTGTTAACTATATTATGTTTTGTGTCTCAGCAACTCATTATAATAATTTTTTAACTGATTATGCATCCAAAGCCTCTACTCAACCCTATTTTGTAGACCTAATCCTAACATTATGATCAAATATTACCATACTATTCCTATTGCAATAAGAATAATAAACCAACTTAATCGATTTGTGAACTTAGGTCATTCCATATTAACCAAGTTGTGAATACGTTCCAGAATTACCATTAGCTTTTTGTTACCAAAATCCAAATTTAAATTGAATAAACAGAATATCAAATAATGGTTATCTAAGTTTCGTCATTAATTAGCTTAATACAATAAAAATTTTGGCCCACCTATTTAGTGCATGTAATGCAATAATTTAAATAAACATTAACTATTTAATCTATTAGGAGTAAAACAAAAACCAAACTGACCAATTCGAATTCAATTTTCAGTTCGGTTTTGAACTACCTAAATTCAATTTTGTTCTGTTTTTTGTTTAGTCCAAAAAGCAAAACTAGAAATCGAATAAATCGAAAACTGATGAATATCCCGCTGGTAAAGTTGGTTAGCGATAGCAATCTGTCAGTGATACTCTGTACTCAGAATCCAAGTGAATGTAATTTGATTTCGAATTGAACATATTACTACCGAATATTAAATGTAAATCAGGTAATTTGGATATTCCACATCATGGTATCTAGCAAATTGCTAAAATAATTTGAGGTGAATTGTTATAAATTGTGCTAGCCCTGTTTGCGATGTACGCATATAATGCATATATGCGTGGGCCTTTGGGTGGACAAAAGTGAAATTGCACTAATTTTGACGTTATTTTACTAATTTTGTGAAAATAGCGTTAAAAATGACAGAATGTTAATCAGGCATCATGTGGTGGCGTTGATAGCTGAAAGACAAGAGTACATGCACCAATCGGTCTGGGTCTCGATGGTTGAGTGTTATGTGCCTTATGTTCAAGGCTTGATACAAAACCACTATCGAGCCGGGGGTCTCACTGGAAGCAGCCTCTCTATTCCTATGAGGTAGAGGTAAGGCTGTCTACATCTTATCCTCCTCAGACCCTACCATGACTTTGCTATCGGTGGGATTTACTGAGTACGATCATGATGATGATGTTATAAATTGTGCATGATGAATGAGTGTGTGTTTAAAGAATGTAAAAGGGATTTAAAGATAGACAAGAATCAAGATGAAGATATTGCAAATGTGTTCTTTTCTATTTTAACTTTTGGAGTCAGAAGAAGAGGCATCAAGGAAAAGGAGTCCTGTGGAACTGTGGATCAGTTGGAACGTTTCAAACTTAAAATTTTTAGACTATTAATTTGCTCCCATGCTTCACTCTCATTCACAGTTCAAATCGTTTCTATATATTTTCAACTACTTGCTTGTTTACACACATGGCATCATTCTCAGAAATATGGTAACTAAGATATTATTTTTAAATAATTTAATGTTTATTAATATATAGTATGTTTTAATTAAGTTTAATAACAAAGATATGATGCTGATGATGATGACGACCCCCTTTTACTTTTCTTATATTCTGGATCATGCTCCGTGCTACTTTTCTAAGTCAAATGATTTTAATCTTGAACCTAGATTCGATGATTATTTCAAGATTTAAAGTTCACAACTTTTTAAAATAGAACTACGCTCTAAAGTATCATTTAGTCCTAAAAGTGTAATTTGACTTGCTTATTAATATGTTGCAGTGTGCATGTATAACCGAAACGAAAATATGATGTTAACTTGTTGCACTCCTTTTATTTTGTTACATGTAATATTCTCACTTAAAAAAAAAAACAAAAAAAAACAAAACTCAATGCCCCTTCGTGGACATCCGATAAACTGAGACGATAATCAATGAATGTTAGCATGACTCATGCCAAAAAAAATAACACACACAGATCAAAATATGGTCCACAAAAGATATGTTTAACCAACACAATAATAAATTTGCACCGAAACACGAATCTACGGGAAGTTTGTAAACTTCTCTCTTCTGCACAAAAGACATCACTGAAAGGCGCCTCATATTTCTTTTTATGCCATTAATGAGACTAAAGTGAAACTTTAAGACATTAAAACAAAATCCCAGAAAGAAATGCTAAAAAGAAGAACATAGATCGGTAATCGTGCCCCTATAATTATTGTCCTCACAGTCCCACTCGATAGTATGATCATTATCACATAAAATGCTGAAACAAATAAATATTAAAGAAAAGAAATAAAAAAAAGTACATATATGTAGGAATCATGGTGTTCTTGAATGGGTAAGACCTAAAACATCAAAATTAATATAGACGGTTAATATGTCATTTTAATAAGACTCGCTTGGATATTGAAGATCAAATGTCGTTAAAAATAAAAATTGTAGAAATCATGGCGTTTGAATATTATACTAATTCATGTTCTTGGCTAATGTAGACTCAAAACAGTTCAATCACACAAATAAGAAAGAATACTAATTAAATGATACTGTTTAGTAAGATAACTAAAAGATATTGTTTTTTCACTAAACTCAACAGGATTTCTTGAAGAACACACTACACAGATCAAAACAGTCAACATGGAGAAGGAGGCATAAGATTTAAACCTAAATCATCATTTTCAAGAACCAACCTTGCTTTATGAGCCTCCACCATTCTATTATTATTATTATTATTATTATTATTATTATTATTATTATTATTATTATTATAATTCCCGTACTGATCTGGATGCAATCTTTTCTTCGACAACAAAGGAACTCCAAAAAGCTTTGTTTTACTAACATTAATGTTGTCATCAACAACGCTGTTCATAGTCGAACCATGTTGTTTTTGGACTAGTGATTGCCCGTTGTTTGAGGATAACAGAAGTGACGATGGGAATGAATTACTAGGAGTCACCGGCTTCACATGATTTTGTACGAAGTAAATAATATCATTGTAAAGCTTCCTCATGTGTGCAAGCTCCGACATTAACATATTATTACTCCGCCGTAGTCGTTCGTTATCCTCGGATAATGCCGTCACGGAGTTGCCACCTCTACCGTTGTTATGAAACATTCCAAACATGCCGGTGGTTGTGGTGGTGGTGGGTGATGAGAGAGGTGGTGAGTTGTCGGAGTATAAGTGGTCGTCGGAGTCCGGTGGAGAGATACTTCTTGTACTTGGGTATGCGTAGAAACCTCCACCGCCGATGCCAGTGAAATGATGTGGATGCTGGTGGTGGTGGTTAAGTGAGGCTTGTGGTTGAGATGTTTTCCGGCGGTGGATCTCACATAATAAATGCTTCTCTCCTTTCTTGAAGTACTCATTTGCAAACTCCCATCTGTCCGGTACTATTTTCCTAAAACCCTAATCATACAAAAACACAATAAGTTACACATGTAAATAAAGAGTGGAGTTGATTAGTATATATAGTGTGAAAATGGTTCGAAAATTGATATCTTTTTCATGTTTCATGTATATTTACTTCAATATAAATTAGCCTAAATGCGTAATAATCAACTAATTATATATTTTTCATCAAAATAGAAGGCAGAAACAAGCCGTGTATCTGATTAAAACACTTGTGTTTAAGATGTCTATCAAATGGAGACTTCATGAATCATTAAAAGCTTTTTTAAGTGAACTAAACGCATTTGACTTCTAAGGATTCGAAAATAGTCTCTAAATGGAATTATTAAAAGACTATCAAACAACATCTTACAAATACTGGTATCATTTTCATGTTTTCACATGACAATATTGTCACAACGTTAATATGCGTACTTAATATTAAAAAAAAGTAACTTACGTAGGTGTTAAGTTGGCGGACAAACGATGAGAAGTTGTTGTGTTTGAAGTAGTTCGGAAGCAGATCACGAGCAAACTCGGGTGGTCGCCAGACAACGAACGTGGTGTCATCTTCGCCCCACGACACGATGTGATCGGTGGTCGGATCATCGACTAGTTGATAAGCTTTGGTTAAAAACGGTGCAGGGACTGCTTTGTATGAATCTAATGATAGCAATATCCCACCGTCACATGAGTTATCCAACATCATTGCCATTAAAGTGATCACTAAATATGTCAAATTGTTTGTTAGATTCTAGAGAGAGAGAAAAGGGTGAAGTTTCAACTAATTGATTATAGAGAGAGAGAGATATGAAAGGCACAATATTAAGGGCAGCTGCCTCGATTATGTAGAGAGGAAGAAGAGAATATGTGTCTGTGTGTCTGATCTAGGACTGTGAAATAAGAGCCTTTCAAGATAAACCCGTGACACACACAGTTACTCTCTCACACACACTTTCCATCACACACAGTTACAGACACTACCTTCTGAACGCATTTATATAGAGTAATAGTAGTGTTAGTCTTGAATTAATTCCGCACGCACTAGAGGATGGGGAATAATAAATCTGTTTACATTTGTTTTGAACACGATATGGTTTTGGTAATTAAAAACCCTAAATATCATCTATAACATAGCTTTGAAAGTGGGACGAAATATATTACATAAACAACGTCTATGGATGCTGAAGAAACACTAAGTGACCTCGGCATATTAAGGATAATCTTAGGGTTAAGTAGATGTTTCCCACGAGGGTTAGGTTCGGCAGAGATGGTTATTCTTCTCAACCTGCAAAACAGACACCGTAAGCTCGTCACTGAAAAGGGGGGGGGGGGTTCCTCCTTGTGACCACCCTCCGGCGTGAGAATCAGACTAGATTGCTCTGAATATAAGTGTATATTAAGAGAAATAGCTAGAGACGATAAGATAATACCAGATGATCTGTTCCGTTACCGTTCCAAGGTGTTGGAGTATTTATAGCCGAAGGTAGGTTTCCAAGCAGGTACAGCCAGCTGTATAATATTCCTTTTCCACCAACTGTGGGCTACGTACGTGCCATGCTGGTGGTTGGTGGGTAGGCAGCGGCTGATAGTGACATGGCCGGCTGTGTACTATTCCTTTTCCACCAACTACAGGCTATGTACATGCCACGATGAGGGTTGGTGGGTAGGCAGCGGCTGATAGTGACATTTTGTACTGGAGCATGCTCCTCCTCGTACTATTGTCGGTGAGCTGTCACCCTGTGATCGGTTCATGGGCTGCTTTGGTCAGATCTTGTCTATTTTGTCCATACCTTGGCAGGTATAGTACAAAAGATCTTCCAGAAGCATACGGACTGGCTCTTTTGGGCGGGAATATTCCCGCCTTGCTCATTCCTTCTTCAGGTGACATTGCTGAAGTATTAAGAGTTAGTGCCTTATGCGTGTAGCTTTACTGTTAGTGCGGGTAGCCTTCTTTCTCAGCTTGTACCCATAGCTGCGGGAACAGGCAGGGTACTGTACTAAGGGAGGCTTTCCTGCGGGAACAGCTGGCTTACTTCGTGTAAGGTCTTCATCTCTCTGAGCATGGTGGGTCTTGCGGAACCAGTTGGTCTTTGCGCAGACGTACCCCATCAAGGTGTGTCTTGCGGGTCCAACTGGGCTTTGCGGGGACCTACCTCTTCAAGTCCCCCCAGTCCATTGTTCTTCTCATGAATTAATGAGGTGAACTTTTGGACTTTAAGCAAGGGGTTTTGAAAGAGGTTTTTGTTTTTTAAGGTTTTTCGTGAGGATTCTTCCCGCGGTTTTCCTAATGTCACTTGCAGAAATTCCCGACTTTTCTGCCTGATCTTTGGTTATGATGCGGGTAGGTGTTTAACCTCTCCACAAGTCGGGAGCGTTGAGTTTCACTTGTATAGGCTCTCCACGAGGTTTTGGTAGTTTTGGACATAGTGATCAGTTATGTTAAACCACCAATTCCGCCTTGAAGATTCAAACAAGCTAGTTCTCAACGTTCCCGCTATGCGGAGGTGTTATTTCCCTTTCCGCAAGCACGGCCCATAAGATTCTTCTTGGCTTCAATTCCCTGCAAGTGCTAAGTATGTGAAGGGTTTCGCCTTAACACCGTACCCGCACTTGTCTTATGGTTTTTTACTTCCCAAGGTAAGGGGGTATATTCCCTCTTATTTTTGAGTCTTTTTGAATCTTTTTTGAAATTCGAAGAGTTGGTGAAAGGATAAGAACAGTCCAAACTGTTGAAGGGACGTTAGCGTCTTCCGACGGTTTCTTCTGACAGTTTCAGGACATGCAGGAAGTTATGGCGACGTGACATTATATGGTCATTCCAGACGCTTTTTCAGGCGCGTGGGCGCGAGTTTTCGGGCGCGTGGGCGCGAATTTTACGGCACGCATCCTTACGGCACGCGTCCTGTCGACAGCTGTTGCCAGCTTGCTTTTCACGTGTCATCTTCTCATTGCTCCTGCGCTTTCCTCTCTCCTCCGCATTAAATTCATCGCATTCATTGCGATGAGTATATAAAGGGAGGAGATGATGCATCTCAACTCACACTTTCACTTCCTTCTTCTTCTAAGCGATTTCCGGCGAATACTCTAACTTTTGTCGAGCATTCTCCTGGAATCGTTCTTCTTTCCATCCCCAACATGTCTTCCCTTCACGATCCAGAAGTCACCGCCGAAGAGTCCGACGTGTATATCGAGAACCCAACGTCCACTTCTGACAAGGACGACACACCTTGATGGGGTACGTCTGCGCAAAGACTAACTGGTTCCGTAAGACCCACCATGCTCAGAGAGATGAAGACCTTACACGCAGTAAGCCAGCTGTTCCCGCAGGAAAGCCTCCCTTGGTACAGTACCCTGCCTGTTCCCGCAGCTATGGGTACAAGCTGAGAAGGAAGGCTACCCGCACTAACAGTAAAGCTACACGCATAAGGCACTAACTCTTAATACTTCAGCAATGTCACCTGAAAAAGGAATGAGCAAGGCGGGAATATTCCCGCCCAAAAGAGCCAGTCCGTATGCTTCTGGAAGATCTTTTGTACTATACCTGCCAAGGTATTGACAAAATAGACAAGATCTGACCAAAGCAGCCCATGAATCGATCACAGGGTGACAGCTCACCGACAATAGTACGAGGAGGAGCATGCTCCAGTACAAAATGTCACTATCAGCCGCTGCCTACCCACCAACCCTCATCGTGGCACGTACATAGCCTGTAGTTGGTGGAAAAGGAATAGTACACAGCCGGCCATGTCACTATCAGCCGCTGCCTACCCACCAACCACCAGCATGGCACGTACGTAGCCCACAGTTGGTGGAAAAGGAATATTATACAGCTGGCTGTACCTGCTTGGAAACCTACATTCGGCTATAAATACTCCAACACATTGGAACGGTAACGGAACAGATCATCTGATATTATCTTATCGTCTCTAGCTATTTCTCTTAATATACACTTATATTCAGAGCAATTTAGTCTGATTCTCACGCCGGAGTGTGGTCACAAGGAGGAACCCCCCCCCCTTCTCAGTGATGAGCTCACGGTGTCTGTTTTGCAGGTTGAGAAGAATAACCATCTCTGCCGAACCTAACCCTCGTGGGAAACATCTACTTAACCCTAAGATTATCCTTAATCTGCCGGGGTCACTTAGTGTTTATTCAGATGCACATGGATTAATGCGGAATGAGACCACTAGGAAATCACATGGCGACGATGTGAAAGGGAGGATGCCAAGCTGCTCTAACCTATTTGATATCTACCGTTAAAAGTTTGAATCAAGTCGAGTTTAAACGAACTTGAGTCTGAGTTCAAATTTAAAATTAAGCTTGTTTAATAAGCATGCTTAAGCTTAAGTAGTGCTTAACGAATCAAGCTTACGCGCTCACAAGCACAAATATGGTTGTTATTTAATTAAATAAGAAACAGATACTGAGATATACGTATCATGTTAAATAAAAGAACTAGCACTAAAATAAAACGTTATATAAACGATTAAACGTATATTGGTTTAATAAAATAGTTAACAAACAGTAAAGAGTTGAGCATGAGCTCTGGAAATAAAGCTTGAAATGGAGTCGAGCTTAAGCTCGAGTTCACATATAATGATATAAAACTTTTTGAGCTTCGCTGGCTAAGTATGTCTCATTTACATTTCTATACTGCCTGAGAAGGTTGTCTCTTTAGTCTATCTATAGAGGATATGGTACTGGCGGTGACTATGCAATGTGGATGCTCTAAATAAGGGAAAAATTTGTACTTAAGTGAGATGTATGACATATTCAATTTCACACTACTTGTATTGAAAATGAAATTATACAAATTAACACCAAAATCTTGAAAATTTAATAACTTTGGCAATTGGACTTGGTTTTTGTGGTAGATGGATGGTAGATGGGTGGACAATATTGAAGGTGTCAACCCTATTTAATACGCTGGTACTTTAGTACAGTTTGCTTACTAGTTACTATTGTCTTTTCTGGGCAATTTTTTCTATTTCCATTTTTGCATGTATATTTATGACTCGTTTCTTGTTCATATATATATATTAGTTCCAGTTGACTAGTCAATCTCCAGATTATACCTTCTTTAACTATGCAAAAGGGGATCCTCTTATTTTGCAATGAATGGAACGCAATGTACAGTGATTGTACCAAACATAATAAGAGACAAAAACATTTATGATTCAGGTTATAAATGCTGAAAAGAAAGGTAGATATTGATAAATTTAATTTAACTAATGAAATGAATATTTTTTTCTTTTGACATATATAAATGCAGAAGAAAAGAACTTGAGAAACCTTAAAGTTCTAATAATTATATCACTACTAGAAAAAAAGGAATGTTACAAACGGAATTCCAAAAAGAAAAAAAAAATTAGAAAATTAATTTAAATAATTAAATCACTCATCCATGATTAATGAGGAAAGTTTTGCTCAGGTTTTCTATGAGCAATTAGCGACGACTTACCGACATAATTTTATTTTAGAGGAAACTGTCATTTTAGTCATTTTTGAAGGAAAGATAGCAATTCAGTCATTATTAACTGGGTGTTATCTATCGGTTAAATCATGTGTATGGTGAAGGGGGAAAGCGCCCTTCACATTTCTCTCTTCATTGGTTGGAACCCCTTTTCAATAAAGTCAACCCAATTTGGGTGGTTTCCACAAAACGCCCAAGTCATCCCCCCCCCCCAAACTGCCTTCATAGCTCCCCGAGGGGCGGTATGTTGTATATTAGAGTATGAACGAGTAGCGGTTTAGGATTAAATCAAATCGGATAGGCAACGGTTGAACGGGATACAGAAATCACCACCCGAGTCAAACCGATGAGCAATCTAATACGAGTTTAGGATACAGAAATCACCACCTAAACTTGTGATTAGGTTTCAAAGAACACCACTCAAGCTTGCTACACTTGAATTAGCAATGGATAAACAACTGGTTATTCACAAAGAGAAAAACACAGATGCTATTTTTTTTATCATAAATTCACCACCTTCATTGAAAACAAATGTTCGTTGCATATAGGAAACCAAAATACTCCACGAACCCACGTCCTAGATTCTAGATAAAAACTGGAAACTAACATACGACCTAGTAAGCAAAGAAAACAACTAGATAAAGCTTAAAAAATGAAGTTTTAATAAACAAATATTAGAAAATGTAATAATAAACTAATAGTGGTAGTGAACGTGGGTACTTCAACATGCATGGGTTTAACCTCCATCAATATGGGGCTCCAAATCCAGTTTGACCGATGTGGGTCCTGACCCGTTCCTTATCTTCGACCCGATGGCTACCGATCCTGGTTCTTGAGGCGAGACTTCAACGGTTACCATGTTAATCGTTGTTCTGGAGCCATTACGCTATCACGGTATGCCCAACGCCATGAGGCTTCCCTCTTTAAGGCGCCCCACGGCGTTTGTTCTAAGAGTTTCTGAAAATAGCATAACAAACTCTGGTAACCATCTTGTATTTCAATTCAAGACTAATTAAAAGTAATCTCCCTATATTTTAAATATGGCAGATCATTGTTAGAGCCATGGTTTGTAACATTAATTGGAGTGTCGTTTCTTAGCATGCTGGTTAAAGTAATCGTCACATAAATTAAAATACCTCGTAAGTGTTGCACACTGTTTTCGTGGGTAGTAGTATATGTATGGATAGTCCATGTTTATCCGTCTATATTCATGGACTCACTTATAAACTTAATTTATTAATTTATTTATTGCCCGTGTCTAGTTATCAAGTTTTGCAGATACACATATAAGATTAGGGAATGTGTAATCGCGAAAATATAAGGTGGTTATCGGCCTTTACGGACGCACCTTGATATCCAAAGGGTCCCTGATTCAAATATTCTCAAGGTAAACATCTTGCATGGACATCAGTCCGTCAACAAATAGTAATGAAGTACAAACTGATTGGAAATTTAGTCACCGAAGAACATGTAATCTCACGTGACCTTATATTGTCACTGGTCCGATTATAAAATATAAATTATTTGTGAAAAATCCAAGTGAGAAACGTCAAGCTTGTGCTCACGTCAAACGTCAAAGAAGTGATCTCTTTGTTTCTATTTTATAGGTTTCCCCGTTTGTTGTTTTATGAAGCTCATCATCCCTGTGAAAATGGAATCATTTCTGCCGTGCATGCATGTGCGTTTTTTTATGAGTTAAAATAACGGGTATAATATAAGATGGAGGATGTTACATCGATGGTTGTGATCATGGGATTTTGAAGGTCGTTGGTATTTGTGTTTGTGTCACTTTTATAAATTTCTTTCTTCTTCCTTTCTTCACTTCCTATGGCATTATTATCTCTTTCCTTTCTCTCTCTAATTTCAAAACAAGAACTTGCATTTGCTGTCATTTTCTTACTGACTTCGACGTGTCTGTTCCTCAAACAGTCAATATATAAATGTATACAGAGAGAAGATGGTGTACGTAGGTATGGATGGGGTGGGGTGCTTGAAAATAGAAAAATACATTTGAGAAAATGACCTATTTTGTCAAGCAAATTCTTTAACTAGCCCCATAAACTAAATATATTTAAAATGATCCATTTCTAAACAACAGGATCCACCATATTAGAACTGATATTTTATTTGTCGTCCTTCCGTTTTTAAACAAACCACATCCAGACATATATAAACTTAAATGGTCAGGCCTGGCCGTATAGTTATGGCACATACCATTTATTAAAAAGTCGGTCCAACGGTTTAATAAACGATCGGCCAACGGATCTATTCCGCGGGGCCTTCATATCTGTTCCGTCGGCCTTCATATTTACTCCGTCGACCAACAGACTATTTCAGCGGCCTTCATATCTATTTTAATTTTAGTACAAATTTGAAGGGTTAAGGGTAACAACCTATACATTCGGTATATCGTAAAATTAAAAAAGGTACAAAAGGGTAACAGTCACCAAATATGTACCTTTTTTAATTTTACGGTATGTGTTGTGACCTTTAGCCCTTAAAATTTCCATTAAAAGTAAAATTAGAGATCGATTATTTGGATTCTTTGTTTCTTATTAGTAGTTATATATAAATTTAAACATAAATGTATGAAGTGTCACATCCCAACCTACAACGGAATATGTTGGGATACAACTGATTGTCCAATAGCTTGTAAGACACTATTAGTAATAATAGAATTAACTAGTTATATAATATCATAAAATTCCAAGTACATCACGATATTCAATTTAAAAATTATTTAAACTTTATTTCAAATCAGACAAAACATTAAAATAATTTGTTATTTCTCTGATAACATAAAGTCCAAATACTACTTGCTTGTCTTCATTTATCTCATAAAAGTACTTGAAACATGTATAAAATATATATATTTGATCAACACAATGTTAGTGAGCAAAAACACAGTTTGTTACATATAATAATAAAAATTCAGTTTTATGCGGATGTGTAATCAGAACAATTAACTGAAACAATAAACAAATAAAATTCGTTCATCATGACACTAAGTCAAGCTACTAAGACGGGCGGGAGATCTTATTAATGAGGATGAGGTCACCAACAATAAAGCAATAAACACTTATTCATATAACATGTAACAACTAAATCGAGCAATACACGTAAACACATATATTAAAATTTTGGTTGAAGATGGTAAATAATAATAATGATGTTTGTGGTATACATGTTGTGCCAGCCAAAACACTAAAAATAAAATGAGATGTGAATTACTCACCTTAAAGGTAGGCGACTGAAGAGATAATAAAATAACTTGAATTAAGTGGAATAATGATAATTTAGTAGAATAATTAATCATTTTCTCATAGGGACGTCATGGAACTCATCAGAACTATAATATGGTTGGTGCGGTAGGAAATGTGATCCTTGAAAAGGAACATGATTATAAAACTCATTTGATATGTGACCCCGATCATCAAAAACATTGGTGTAATAAGGATCAACATAATTTTGTTGATAATTGCCATAGTAGTTATTATCATAGAAGTTGTATGACTGAGGATTTCTTAATTGATTGGTTGTTTGAGAAAATGATCGTTTACTTGGTGGAACATATTTACACGAAGTATTTGCCTTTTCATTTTCAAAAACTCTGCTTTTACTTGAATTATGCTCAGTCTCACTCACAACTTGATGATGAACAACTTGATATGTTCACCCCAACAAGCCTTCTCTCATTGACACAATGTTCAACAAAATTTTCATCATAAACGGTTTCACAATCACAATTCATATTCTTTTCCACTGACTCACTTTCTTCTACACAACCTGCTAAACAAGATAAATCACTACTAGAACTAATTGGCATCGGGATTGGATCAACAGTTTTGGGAACTTGAGGAACAAATATCTTTGGTTATGGTACGCGACCAACTCCATAGACCATTTCGTCCTCTGGTGGGGTATTGAAACTAAAGTGGGATAGACTCGTATAATTATCATAAATGGTTTCACAATCACAAAAGTGGAGAGACGGCAGCTTATAACCCAACCCCATTTTTTGTTTCACCCCCATTTGTGATCCTAATACCATTAGCTGTTATTTTTCTCTGAGCAAGATGTTCCAGTTCTTCAATTTTAGCATTTAAAACAATTATTCGTTTTTTATGAAAATCAAGTAGCAAATTAGATTCAAATAACTTTCGATGTAAGCTTGTCATGTCGTCATGATGAGTTTTAATTTTAGTTGTAAATATCTTTTCAGCTTTCTTGTATTCATCATTCTGATATCTAATGCCTAAGTTTTCTCTTAGCAAGGCATCAGTATGAGCTCTATAGTTTTTAACTTTATCAATACATGCTTGAGAGCATCGGTGTGTATGTACCTCAAGAAGGATAGGACTTTCTTGATTGCTTCCACCTGCAGCACTTGGCCCAACTTTATTTTCTTTGAAATGATTATTCATTCGAAGCTTGCCATCAATTTCAAAAGACTTGATGGTAGAAGTCAACTCTGAGAGGGTCATAGTATTCAGGTTTGTGGTTCTCTTGATGGTAGCCACACTGTTGTTCCATGTGTAAGGCAGTGAATCTAACAGATTCTTGTTGATCTCAGACAAATCACTGATGAAATCGACACTTCTCATTTTAGTGATAAGTGACTCAAATCTGTTGATTACATTTATTTGTTTGTTTATTTTTTTGACTTAAAAAATTCAATTAAAAAAAGTCGACTCAATTTTTTATTTTTATTTTTTTGAAGAGGTAACAGCTAAACTACCATTAAACTCAAAAAGACTTTAGTCTAAAAACCACTAAATCGGCCTAGATATGAGTTTTTCAAACGATTCTCATCCCTGGCATAAAAACTTAAAACACCAAAAACATAAATTTGATGATTTCGTGTATTTATATGGTGTAAAGTACTCCAAAGGAAGTTGATAACACAACGGGTAGATTTCCCAGATTTTCCATTTTGTCAGTTTTAGCCCTTTTACTTTGATAAACGCAGTTTTTAACCCGAAATAAGCGATTAAGGATGGTTTAACATGTTTAAAGACATAACATTATAAAATGAAATTAAACACATTTAAATACTAAAAAATAATCAATTTTATTAATAATGGAACATCTGAATTTCATATCCAATCGGGTAAACAAACACAAATGAAACCGTAAATTGACGAATGTCACATGAAGGCCCTGAATAAATAGATGTGAAGGCCCAGCGGAATAGATCATTTGGTCGACGTAGTAGATATGAAGGCCCAACGGAATAGATACGTTGATCGACCGTTTATTAAACCGTCGGACCAACCATTTAAAAGCTTTTAATCGGACCGACGATTTAACAAACGGTCGGCACCATACCTAAACGGATGATTTTTTTTTTAAAACGGCGGGCCTGATTGTTTAAGTGTGTACGTGTTTAGATGTGGTTGGTTCAATAATAGAAGGGCGTTAAATAGATCTCTCGAGTGTCTGTTATAATCTGGTGGATCCTACCGTCTAGAAATGGGTCATTTTAGATATTTTTAGTTGGATGGGCTAGTTAAGAAATTTGCTTGGCAAAATGGGTCATTTTTGTCATTTTTCCAAGTACATTTGAGTAAAAAATGTAAGAAACAACTTAAAAGGTATTTTATCTGAATACATAATGCATTTGGGTTGTTTTTTAAACTAACAACTCACTAACTCTGCTCATAAGTTATGGTTTTCTTTGTTAATACCGGGATTTTAATCTTCATCATTTGAAAATGTAAAGTCTTACCCAACATCTAGTCACTGCTAAGCCTTGATATACATTTGGCTAATTAATAGAAAAAGAAAATTGAAATGCCCTTCTAGATTGATAAAGAAAACCCACCGAGTCTAACAGGAATACTTAAAAAACAAAATATTTTATATGAGCATTCGGTTTAGGACCGGGGTATGGGACTGGAAAAATATATTTTTCAAATATAAGCAGTCACCCAACAAATTTTAACTAAGACATAATTACATATTGTCCTTTATGTTTGTACTCAATTTCAGTCATTGTCCTTTATCTTTCAAATTGACTCGTTTTGTACTTTATATTTTCAAATGCTACACCGTTTTGATCCTAAACCAGTTAATTTTTCTTGTTAAATCTTGTCATGTGACTTACACATGAGAATATTTTTGTAATTTTACATATGTAGTATAAAATACAAAACAAAACACCATCATCTTCTCCTCGTTTCAAACCCTAGAACACACCAGCTCCTATCCACCATCACCATCCAAGATCAAGCTCAAGTTTTTGCCTTGGTGTTTCTCTAATCCTATAACCCCTTTCTTCATAATCTGATTACCTAATTCATTCACTCACACCCTAATTTCAAACTAATAAACATAAGAGGAAGCTTCACCAAACTCCTAATCATCTAAAATTGAACGATATGCAGAATCGGGGACGAACTAAATCAAGGGTTTTGGCCTTTGGGGTATCAAACAGAGAAGAAGAGATGACGAAATTAACCCTAATCCTCTTCCACAAGTTTGCTCGGTTGGTTTCCAAACAATTCGTCAGTTCAACGACAAGATTTAGCAGTGTTTTAAAAACTGGTTCAAACTAACCGGTTGAATTGGTTAAACCGGATTTCACACAGGAGGCCGTGTAACATCCGGAAATTTCAAAGGTAATATTAATTATATTACTTATTAATAGATGGGAAGTTTACTCGGGTTATCAGGAAATAAATAAAAGAAAGTTATGTTTAGTTATTTAATGTCGAGTAAGGAACGGGTCTTGGGCTTAGTTATTTTATGAACTCGGCCTGTCTCGACCCGTAGGAAGCCAACCCGAGCCTAACCAAACCCGTAGTATATAAACGAAATTTCTTGGCACATCCACCATTTTCACCATCTTCCTTCACTTACACCCACCCAAACACTCTCATTCTAGAGAGAGAAGCTAGAGAGAGAAAGTTCTCAAATCGCCGATCCGAGTTCACAATCTTGTTCCTAGTCGTTTTTGGTAAGTCCCTCTCGAAAATCATCCGTTTTCATAACCATTTTCGAGATCAAATCGAGCAAAAACTCCCATTTTCGTAACTTGAGTTTTCGGGTCAAAAACCGCCTTGTTTTGATGTCAAAATGCAAGCTTTTGTGTTTAAAAGTACAAGGAATCGATAGCCCTTTCAATCCCGAGCATTTCCATGTCAAAAACGTCGATTTTGGGTCAAAAATCTGGAAAAATCTGGAAAACCCGTGGGTTTCTCCGTCGCCAGCTTGAAGGAGTCGAACCAGACTCATTCGATCGAACCAGTCGATCGAATCAGTCCATTCGATCGAATGCGTAGATCGAACAAGTCCAGTCGACCGAATAGGGAAGCAACCGAATGGTCTCCAACTCATTCGATCGAATGAGTTTTGTATTCGATCTAATGAGTGTTGTATTCGATCGAACGTGTTCCTATTCGATCGAACGTGTTCCTGTTTGATCGAACGTGTTGTATTCGATCGAACGTGTTCCTATTCGATCGAACGTGTTCCTATTCGATCGAATCAAGCCAGAACCAAGTTGTTTCCAAGTTCGCCTAAGGTTTAACTTCGCCTGAAGCGAAGTTCGTTTTTAAAATGAATTAAAAACCTAATGGGAAATGTGTTAAGGCAGTTATTGAAAACGAGTAGTAGTAGTTAATTGATATGTGTAAATATTATACAGTTAGCCGAGCCCAGTTAAAGAAAGGAATTACAATCAACGGAGAACGTAACCGTATTCAGGTGAGTTTCTAGCCCCATTTATGTGTTATGTTTTCGGGGCTGTGTGCATACTCGATATGTTTGTTAATACGCTTATCCTAAGAGATAAGTGTATGCCTTATGTGAATGATATGATATATAGGAATGATTGCTTGATGGTACGTGAACGATCTTCGGATATTGCACGTACTGTCAGGTTGTAACACTATGTGTAAGGTAAGTATGATATGTATGTTTATGTGTATGAACATGATAGAGATAATAGAAGAAAGAAATGATAATGTATGGTTACGAAAAGGGTACCGAGCCCTACTAATACTCGAGGTATGATGTATGGTTGTATGGTGACGAAGAGGGAATCGAACCCTTCTAATATTCGAAAACAAGGGACCAGACCCTTATAATATCTGTGATGTTAGGGACCAGACCCTTATAATATCTGTGATGTTAGGGACCAGACCCTTATAATATCTGTGATGATAGGGACCAGACCCTTATAATATCTGTGATGATAGGGACCAGACCCTTATAATATCTGTGATGTTAGGGAATCGAACCCTTCTAATATTCGAAAACTAGGGACCAGACCCTTATAATATCTGTGAGGTTATAGGGCGAAAGGCTCTTTAAAACGTATGATTATGAATGTAAAGAAAGTATGTAAGTAAGAAAGAAAGTATGTAAGTAAGAATGAAGGTATGAGTACTTATGTGTGTATGAAAGAAAGTTATGAGGTTAAGTACGAATGTATGTAAGAAGGTATTGTATGATATTGTATGATTAACTAGAACTCACTCAGCGTAGCTGACTTTTAGTATGCACGCAGGTGAGCTGATTATAGAGCTAGCATGAGGATGACACACGGCATGGATTGAACGGCTGGCATCTGAAGAAAGAAGTAAAGATGTTTTAAATATAAAGTTTTGTGTTATGGTATCAAAGAAAAGATTTAATGTTTTGTAACAAATGATTGACGTTTTATATTCCGCGAAAAGTTTTTAATAAACTCTGATTTGAAGGACTGTGTTTATGAGTAAATCCGACGTTAAAGTAGGGCTACCGGGTTCGGGGCCTTACAAGTTGGTATCAGAGCATAAGTTCGAGAGATTTAAGCATCCTACATGCTTAGACTCGAACAGAAAATGGGATTTAAGTAAGAAAGGAAAGAAGATGCCAGTTCAAGAATGCCATGTGTCGCTCAAGCAAGATCAGTAAAGGTAAGGTGTATGATTAAATGATATATGTTAATGAGAAAGGAAAGATATGAGAACGTCAGGGATAGGAATAATTGATTGTTTGATTTGACAAACTGCTTAAGTAGAACCAGCACAAATAGACTCATAAAGGGAAGTGTATAGGACACGGAAAGTAACGTGATCAGCTAATCACAACTGGCCACTGTTATTACCTGTTAGCCTTACTATCCTTGTACTAGATAGTTCCTTGAGTGATGATGTTTGTGTTTTCCCTTTTAGATTACGATGGCTGGAGCAAAAAGGTTTGTTGGTAAGGGAGGTCACACTGGACGTCCTCTTGGAATACGCGTTGTCCGAGAACTTTCTGAAGAACTAGTTACTACCACGAAAAAGGATAAAAGTGAAACTTTGCAAGGACCAAGCAGCAATGAAGGGTATCAGCTGGATCCTGTTACTCAATTTGCCATTTCTTACGCTGTAGTTGCTGCAGAGAAGAAATTTCGTACTGACAAGTCTGCCGAAAACCATGCAAGGGCCACTGAGAAGGCAGGAGGAGACGGAAAGAAGGGTGATGATTATAAGGGAGGAGCGAAAGGAACCAAAGGATCTGTAGATGTCGTGGAGTATGCGGGGAAGAAGATACTAAAGGTCGCGGGAAGGGAAACATGCAAAGTGTGCGGGAAGATGCACCTAGGAGAATGCAAGGCTGGTCCAAATCAGTGCTACCGATGTGGGAAGAAGGGACACATAACTCGTGATTGCACCGAGAACCAGAAATGTTATAAGTGTGGTAAGTCGGGTCACTTAGCTAGGGATTGTGGGGGAGCAAGAACGGTGGGGGAAAAGAAGAAAAAGAACCCAACTCCAGAACCAGAGGAAGCCGATGAGGTGGATCCACGCAAAAAGAAGGCAAGGCAAGAGGGGTTCACTGCTTGTGAAAAATGTGGGAAGAGACACCCCGGAGAGTGCAGAAAGGGATTAGGTGTTTGCTACAGGTGTGGAAGAGCAGGACATTCCTCTGGGGAATGTAATGATTACCATAGGTGTCACAACTGTGGAGGACGTGGGCACCTAGCAAGGGATTGCAAGAAGCCAAAGGAAGGACATGAAGGAGAAAAGAAGGAGAAGAAATGGGCTACCTCTGCTAAGCGGTCTGGCGAGATGGTGACAACAACTGATGAGAGGAAGGCCAAAGTTGGGAACAAGGATGCATGTAAGACGTGTGGGCAAGTGCACCTGGGAGAATGTAAGACTGGGACAGACAGGTGCTATCGGTGTGGAAAGAGTGGGCATTATTCTCGAGAATGCCCTGATCGTCCAAAGTGCTTCAAATGCGGAAAAGCTGACCACATGGCTAGGGATTGCAAGGAATCAGGGGCGGTAGGTGCGAAAGGATGAAGACTTTGGGAAACTGCAGAGAGGAACACCTGATGAAGGAATAATTGCTCATGCAATGGTTCTATTAAATTACATTTGCTTAAGAACTTGTTTTGTGTTAAGGTTTAAAACTTATGTTTATCTGTGGTGTGTAATTATTTTGAGTTTGGTTAAGAATGATTATCATGTTATGGTGAAATGTTGATTTAGACAATAGTGTTAAAAGTACTAATCGAAACCCTTAGAAGGATGAGATGAGTCTTGGTGCATCGAGGGTCTCATGGACAAGCTACCTTAAATAGCTAAAACACATGACCACCATTCGATGGCTGTAAAGTCGGAAGTAGGAAGGGTAACTCAGAAAGCGAAGGCAATTCTATAAAACGTGTAAATGTAAGAAGTTTTTCCTTTTATAGGGAATAAGTTAGGTTTCGGGGACGAAACCTCTTTAAGGAGGGAAGACTTGTAACATCCGGAAATTTCAAAGGTAATATTAATTATATTACTTATTAATAGATGGGAAGTTTACTCGGGTTATCAGGAAATAAATAAAAGAAAGTTATGTTTAGTTATTTAATGTCGAGTAAGGAACGGGTCTTGGGCTTAGTTATTTTATGAACTCGGCCTGTCTCGACCCGTAGGAAGCCAACCCGAGCCTAACCAAACCCGTAGTATATAAACGAAATTTCTTGGCACATCCACCATTTTCACCATCTTCCTTCACTTACACCCACCCAAACACTCTCATTCTAGAGAGAGAAGCTAGAGAGAGAAAGTTCTCAAATCGCCGATCCGAGTTCACAATCTTGTTCCTAGTCGTTTTTGGTAAGTCCCTCTCGAAAATCATCCGTTTTCATAACCATTTTCGAGATCAAATCGAGCAAAAACTCCCATTTTCGTAACTTGAGTTTTCGGGTCAAAAACCGCCTTGTTTTGATGTCAAAATGCAAGCTTTTGTGTTTAAAAGTACAAGGAATCGATAGCCCTTTCAATCCCGAGCATTTCCATGTCAAAAACGTCGATTTTGGGTCAAAAATCTGGAAAAATCTGGAAAACCCGTGGGTTTCTCCGTCGCCAGCTTGAAGGAGTCGAACCAGACTCATTCGATCGAACCAGTCGATCGAATCAGTCCATTCGATCGAATGCGTAGATCGAACAAGTCCAGTCGACCGAATAGGGAAGCAACCGAATGGTCTCCAACTCATTCGATCGAATGAGTTTTGTATTCGATCTAATGAGTGTTGTATTCGATCGAACGTGTTCCTATTCGATCGAACGTGTTCCTGTTTGATCGAACGTGTTGTATTCGATCGAACGTGTTCCTATTCGATCGAACGTGTTCCTATTCGATCGAATCAAGCCAGAACCAAGTTGTTTCCAAGTTCGCCTAAGGTTTAACTTCGCCTGAAGCGAAGTTCGTTTTTAAAATGAATTAAAAACCTAATGGGAAATGTGTTAAGGCAGTTATTGAAAACGAGTAGTAGTAGTTAATTGATATGTGTAAATATTATACAGTTAGCCGAGCCCAGTTAAAGAAAGGAATTACAATCAACGGAGAACGTAACCGTATTCAGGTGAGTTTCTAGCCCCATTTATGTGTTATGTTTTCGGGGCTGTGTGCATACTCGATATGTTTGTTAATACGCTTATCCTAAGAGATAAGTGTATGCCTTATGTGAATGATATGATATATAGGAATGATTGCTTGATGGTACGTGAACGATCTTCGGATATTGCACGTACTGTCAGGTTGTAACACTATGTGTAAGGTAAGTATGATATGTATGTTTATGTGTATGAACATGATAGAGATAATAGAAGAAAGAAATGATAATGTATGGTTACGAAAAGGGTACCGAGCCCTACTAATACTCGAGGTATGATGTATGGTTGTATGGTGACGAAGAGGGAATCGAACCCTTCTAATATTCGAAAACAAGGGACCAGACCCTTATAATATCTGTGATGTTAGGGACCAGACCCTTATAATATCTGTGATGTTAGGGACCAGACCCTTATAATATCTGTGATGATAGGGACCAGACCCTTATAATATCTGTGATGATAGGGACCAGACCCTTATAATATCTGTGATGTTAGGGAATCGAACCCTTCTAATATTCGAAAACTAGGGACCAGACCCTTATAATATCTGTGAGGTTATAGGGCGAAAGGCTCTTTAAAACGTATGATTATGAATGTAAAGAAAGTATGTAAGTAAGAAAGAAAGTATGTAAGTAAGAATGAAGGTATGAGTACTTATGTGTGTATGAAAGAAAGTTATGAGGTTAAGTACGAATGTATGTAAGAAGGTATTGTATGATATTGTATGATTAACTAGAACTCACTCAGCGTAGCTGACTTTTAGTATGCACGCAGGTGAGCTGATTATAGAGCTAGCATGAGGATGACACACGGCATGGATTGAACGGCTGGCATCTGAAGAAAGAAGTAAAGATGTTTTAAATATAAAGTTTTGTGTTATGGTATCAAAGAAAAGATTTAATGTTTTGTAACAAATGATTGACGTTTTATATTCCGCGAAAAGTTTTTAATAAACTCTGATTTGAAGGACTGTGTTTATGAGTAAATCCGACGTTAAAGTAGGGCTACCGGGTTCGGGGCCTTACAGGCCGGTATTTTGAGCCCGATAATTTTAGCCGGTTTGTTAGAACACCGTACCGGCGGTTTTTTCTAAAATACCGGTTTCCACCGGCAAACCGGTTTTTAAGTCCAAGAAATTTTTGATATTTGCAGCCCATATTATCAAAATTACTTTTAACCCAACAATTAACATCAAACGTGCAAACTTGAGGACTATATTTTTTATAATTGAGTGCTTTTGAATTATTTTTTAGTATGGATTAACTTTTGGATTATTTTTTGTTATGGAATCATTTATTTTTAGGTTATCTTTTGTTGGAGTTGCATTTATAGAAAATTATAAGGTAAACTATTCAATCGGTTGAACCTCCTGGTATAACCTGGTTCAACCGGTTGTACCATTTTTTAGTCAAATTCGGTACGAGTAAAGAATCGATTTTTAAAACATTGAGATTTAGTGCTTCAAATTATGCTTTTGAGGTAAATTATATATGAATTATTATTATTTAGTCATGTACATCCATCCACCCATTCAAATTTGGCATGTTGTATCCTTGTCCACTTAAAGCTTCAAAGTTTGCAACTCATCCCCACTATTAATCAGCTAGACGAATTAGGGAATCATAAACAAGAGGAAACTAGGGTTGAATGTAGGAACCGGCACCGGTAGAGGAAACCGCTGCAACAGAGTTTTGGAAAGCTAGGGCTTTTGCACAAGTAAGAACGCCGCCTCCGATTGTATGCTCCGATGACGGAGACTGAGCTAGTTTCTGTTTGTTCAAAGTTGGTGGTTTTTTAATGGTATTCTCAGATGACGGCGACTGCGTTGGTTTGCTAGATTGGGGCTATGGAGAAGGATTGTGTCGTATGGTTTGGAATGGGGAAGAAGATGGTGGTAAAATCAATAAAATAACTTTTTGTTTTTTAATTAACATATATTATTAAATTTGGTAAAATTACAAAAGTACTCTCATGTGCTATGCACATGACCTTATTAACAAAAAATAATTAGTTGGGTTAAAGCCAAAGGACAAATGTTGTTAGATTTATAAACGTAAAGTACAAAACACGTCAACTTAAAAGATATATAGCAACAACTAAAATCGAATACAAACATAAAGAGCAATATCGGTAATTTTGTATTTAATTAATCTAACTTCCCTTTACACTTGTCTTGTAGTATTTTTTGTATTAGCTTCATTTCTTGGAAGATAACCTTTTCTTTTGAGTTGTATGCACTATACGGAATTTCTTTTTGAGATTTAAGTCATCACGAAATTTACATGCTTTTAGAGCACTTACGTTCATTTCTCATTCAATCTTCAAATTTAAAAAAATTAACAGTCAATACATTCCATCTACCATTTTTATCTTAATCCCTTAAATTTTTTTGAAAAAAAAACCCACGCTCCCCTCAAATTTGAAAAACTACTATTCAACCCCATATCATCTCTCTCACATGCTCACACACATACACTCACACACACACAAACACTCACACACACACACAGACACATACATATATATATAATAAAATAATAATAAATAATTAAAAAAGAAAGAAAGAGAAAAAAAAATTATAAAAAAAGATATAGAGACAGGTATGGTGAATGGGATGTAGTTTTTCTTTGGAAAAATGTCATAAAATAGTAATCAAGTTCCATAGTGTTTCAATTAGGTCATTCGAACAATTTTTTCCAAATCAGTCCACTTAACCTTCAAATCGAGCCTCATCGGATTTTTTGTATGTCAAAAAAGCAATGGTGGAGAATATATGAAGGTCAGGATTTGTAATATATGTAGTTATATTTTAAAAATTAAAAAAACATTAGTTATATTAAAAATAAAATCCGCGTCATCACTCTACATCAATATTAAAAAAAAGATTTTCTTATTAAAAACAAAACAAAACAAGCTAAAAAAACATGTTAAAACATTTAATTTAATAAAATATGAAAATTTAGTGATTTAATTGAAACTCTTTTTAAACTTGAGTAATCTAGTTGAAACACTTTTGAAATTCAGTTACTATTCTACAAAGTTACCCCTTTTTAAATGATAGATAAATTTTGAAAAGTATGATTTTTAATTAAATTATATGGTGGGAGATGATTGAAGAATGTAAATGCTATTAGATATTTTAAACATTTAATAATGATAATGATAGGCATGCAATTAATTTTATTTTAATTTATTATAGTTAAAACATAAAATGCTATAAAAATTCATACAAAAAGAAAAAAATTGTACATTAGAATACTACAGATATTTTTTTTGTAACAAACTAATAAGTATACTTAATACACGTACGTGGGTGTGTCTGATACTCGATAGATGTATATTAGATGGACATGAAACATGGTTTTACAATCGAGTATGAGACTAAAATTACCAGTTGTAGTCTCGTTACCAACTCAAATGAAGTTGATCGATGGGGGAAATGGGGTCTAGCATGGCATGTGTGGTTTGTGTTTAAGCTTCCCAGGGTCCATGTAGACAAACACAATGCAGAAGTCTGAGAAACGACTGACTTGGAGAGTTGGAGTCTAGTACAAGTTCTTTCCACTTAAAATTTTTTATATTAAAGCAATAGCTGTTCTGATTCTTTTCTAATTTTTCTTTTTCTAAGAAATTTCTCATTTTCACTTCTTATTTATGTCTTCAATATTATTTTTTTTTATATAAATTGTTTATTGGATTACATCGAAACAGAAGGCAAGCGGGCAACAAGCTGCGCCGCTACCCCTTTTTGAATCGCAAAACCCAATCTTTTAAAAATTATATTTGCTGATCTTCAATGTGTGACATGCATATCTTTGGGAATAATATTTCACGTGCCTCTTGTTCATTTGTTTGTTCTGTTACCACCTTCCTAGGTGCCCTTTCTCTTTCTGTACATTTAACCTTTAACCATCTTGAGAGAACATATCTTACTACTTTAATAAAAGGCTGCTTCATTGTGTCACTTGTCAAGCTCTCATCACTTCTCATTTTTTAACCCATATTCAATAAATAGTATTTGTTATGGGTCAACTCTCCAAAAAATAGTTTCTGGATCCTTTTATTATTATGTCCATTTCTTTTCATTCAACACACACCCAACCCAAATAACAATCCCCACAGCCGTCTACTATTTTTCATTGTTCAATCCATTTCTTTTCTCCACCTACGAGACCGTCATCCCCACCGCCGTCTCCCATTTTCCATTGTTCAATCCAATTCTTTTCTTCACCTACGAGACCGTCATCCCCACCGTCGTCTCCCATTTTCCATTGTGACGAAGATGATGAAGATGGTGTTTTTTGCATGCTTTTTTGAATTTCGTCTCTGAATACGAAATTCACGTGAAATTCATCTGGTCAGGCGAATTTCACGTTCACATGAATTTCAGACCAACATAATCGGGACAAATAGATTTGAAAGTAAAACTATCAGATTGTGTCAGTCACACTTCACACGTGTCAACGATTTAGTGGTGGGTGAAAACTGTCGGCGTGAAACCAAATGCATCGGCGCCAATGGTTTTGGATGGCTTATTTTTGGAAATTGAAAAATTTTTAGCTTATTTTCGTACTCTCTCTCCTAAAAAAGCCTATTTCTAGAATTTTCCCTTTGTTTAATGACTCATTTATAATTATGCTTATAAAAAAGACTAGGCATCACCTTTGGTATGATCGTGTGTCTCACTGATTTATGTTTTGTGCATGTTACCTCGAGCATGTAGTAACGAGATTAACTTTGTATAAATATCTAGATCCACGATCTAGCTTTAGGCCTTTAGTCTGTTTTGCGTAGCTTTAACCTTGGCAAATCATTTATTTGAATAAAACATTTAGACATGTAGTCTTTATGTTTATTTATCAATTATGTGTTACGTCGTCTTGTTTATGTTTCTTCTTTAAGAAGAAATGTTAATATGACCATAATTTTTGTATATAAAGGTTTACGTTTCTTAGTCATAAAGAAACGTTAATTTAACTGTATCACTTGTATGTAAAATTTTATGTTTTTTAATCATGAAGAAACACTATTTCGACTATAACCTTTGTTTATGAAAGCTATGCATACTTATAATTTGCTCAAGGTTAGGCTATACCCTTAACTAGGGTGTAAGCCATAATATTAATTGTCACACCCGACCTTCGGGCTTAGACGTGTGACCAATAGTTGGTGCCAATTCTGTCAATTTAGCAAAGTTTGCAGCGAAAAATGTTAATTAAAATATTTACTTTCATAACACAAGGATTTAAATACCCTTTTTCGTTTTAAAAAATTACTTGTTTAAAAACAAGTTTTACATATGCTTCATTACAAAATTAGCTGAGCCACCAGCTGTATTCTATGCCTAATGATCTTCTATCTCCATCGGCATATCCAACTCTATACTTTTACTCCTGATTACCTGAAAACACTTTTAAAAATACGTCAACTATATGCTGCTGAACATGCTGACTCGATAAAATGCTTTCACAATTCGTTATGACACAACACCAATAGCATTCAACGACTCAGTGGGTCTCAATCCTATCTCATTGGAACTAAACATACGCACAAACCACTTAATTGGACTTCACTCACCCTAGAGACAGTCGCTTGCCTCATGGTTAGTATGTCTGTAGTGTGCCCACTACACCTTGATCAAAACGTTTTAGAGGATTTCAACCAACCCTCATGCAAATACTTTCATAACTCTTTACATATGGATAACCCTCCATAGTTTAAAAGAGTAAATATCTTTAAAAAGATAGTACATTTTCATGAAAAAAGACGTATTCAGATCATAAAACATATTCATACTATAAAAAAGTTGTGCGTATTCACCTTTTGTTACAATCAATGTATCTCATTAATATATGCTTGATCTTCATCTCGGACCTATAGTACAAGAATAATATTTCATAAATAACTAGATCTACAATCTAGCTTTAGACCTTTAGTCTATTTGCATACCCTTTACCTTGATATTCATTTCTTTTATAAAACATATGTTTAACATTTATTTCCTACGTTTCTTCTTCATGAAGAAACATGTATATCAAATTTCTTCTTTCATAAGAAATATCTTTATATCTAATAAAGAATAATATTTCATCTATAGTCCTATCTTAGGAAAGCAACATTTCACTTATTTATCTAATCAAGGTATAGACTATACCCCGACTAAGGTCTAAGCCATTAATAAAATAATCGGGCAGAACCCCTACCTCATATGGCTTGTCTATACGAAATGCTTAAACTTGACATGAGCAGCACTTCTATTTGCACGTACTTATAGACAATGAATGCGTCATAAATGACGGGATTATGGCACGAAATTCGAGGTAAAGTAGGTGTGTGGTGATGAGGTGGTTCTCACCCTAATGCCATCTATTTATAGGCTGAAATGGGCTCCTTCGCTTAGCACGAAGAATTTTATTTTAGCCATTCGCGTAGTGCGAAGGACAAACTAGCCGCCTTTGATATTTCTTGTCGTTTGTGTAGCGTGAAGCATACTTCACGTCGCGCGAAGTAGACCAATAAGTTTGATGAGTTAACCACTAGACCTGCCACGTGTTGCCACGTGTCATTCAACGACATGGTTACTTAACCATTACTTCGCGTAGCACGAAGATGGAGGAGGTAATTCCTTCGCGTCGCACGAAGTAGTAAGATTTCCAGTTTCAATCCCTGACCTTTGGTAGCTCATCACGTCTTGATCTAGTATTCCACAGTTCAAAAATACTAATGTGTCTCTCAACATGCGAAGTGCAAAGTGCGGCATCCGCCACATTGCGCCCATCACCCGTGCGCGTGCGCGTCAGCACCCTCTTCTAGGACTAGTGAAAGTGGTTAGCTACATAAGAATATTACTATGGGAACTTCCTTCCTTATAAATTGCTTTCATTTATTTCCCTCTTTCCATCTAGGACGGAGTTTTTCCTTATTTCTTTAATATAATATGCTTTTATTTTCTTTATCTCATTTCTTCTCATTACTTATCACATGAATATTTTTGATCCTTTATTTTTATAAATTTGTCAAATTTGAACCTAAACTTTGAGGATGTTACAATAATAATAATAATAAAAATAATAATAATAATAATAATAATAATAATAATAAAATACTTAAGCAGAATCCCTACTTTACATAGGTACTTTGAGTCTAATGCCTAAGATTGAGAGAGCGGTACTTCTACTCTACGTCATGTACTAAGGCTTATACCGTCAGAACTATGGGGCTAGGACTCGCAACACGCTTCCCAAGATTGTGTGTGTGTGTGTGTAAAAGTGTATGTGATGGGATGCTTAGAGCAGAGCCCAGATGCCCCCATTTATAGGCAAAGTATTGGTTTCATCGCGTATCGCAATAGCTTGTTTATACGGCCATCCCGTAGCGTGATGAGTTAGTAAATTATGGGGATGCCACGTGGTGACACGTGGCTGGCCTGTCACGTAGTGTCACGTGTTAACACGTGATTCGACACGTGTTCGGTTACTTAACCTGGTATCGCATATCGTGATGACTTAATGGATAGGGTTGTTGCGTAGCGTGACACCATTCTTATTTTTGTGAAACTCCATCGCATATCGCGATGGGGTTGTCTCCGGCTCGTCACATAGCGCGATAAGTAGACAATCAAATTTTTCATTTTTAGTACCTGATATTTCATAATTTGACAAAACTAGACCAAAAGTTTCAAAATGTTACATTACATATTTTTCGACTGATTGTTAAATATATGTAAATAGTCGACCTATGTATGTTTTCTTTTATTTATATAAAGATTAGTGGCATATAATACATTTAAGAAAAAATATACAAGAAAATTTGGGTAGTTGATAAGAGTTCTTACAATCTTACAAATGTTACATCAAGGTTCATTTTTATATGTATTAATAGACACATTATATTTGTTTAACTTGTGTAATACACAGGTTTATTCAACCCATATATTACACAAGATACTAACCAAGTGGTTGTATATGTGAAAATATTTATATGGTGTTAGTAGGGTAGTCATAACATGTCAGGCATAACATGATAATTAATCGTGTCATTTTTTCCAAACATGAACACGAATGAACATATTTAGTAACTGGTTAACACGCTAAAACCTGTTAAGGGACTTTGGAAGTGTATATTTATTTTTTTTTAAATTGAAAATCTGCACAGGTTAAGAGAATCCTATTAAAAATTTGACTTTGGGAGTGTCTTTAGCCGGTCAACCTATTTAAGGCACGAAACATGTCAAGTTCAAATTCAAACTCGTTAAAACCGTGTCGTGTCTTATTAGCATGTCCATATCAGAAAATGACAACCCTAGATTTTAGTTAGGGGCTTAGAGCTGATCATGAGTCAAACCAAACCGAGTGAGGGCTCACAAACCACCTATGCCGGTTATTAAAACGTTTTCTTAGATCTTTCTAACATGTCGCATTTGAATACGTGAAGTAAAAGACATGGGATCCTCGAGATGAGCATGAGTCTCGTATTATAACAGATATTCTATATTATTTTATTAAATGGAATCTAATTATGAGTGATAATGTTAAATAATTAGTTAATACTTTGTTATTCTCTGGGTTTTAAGTTGTTTCACCTTGAAACCTTCATTAAGCACGGTACTCGATATCTGCAATATGCAGTGAATATATATTATTTAACTTTTGTTATAATTTTAAGAATTAACACAAGATTAGTGCTAAAACTTGAGAACTTTAGAAAATTTAGTAAAGAGAGAAAGTAGTGAAATGTATCACTTATGAATTTGTATGTATGAGGTGCATCTTCTCCTTTACATTGAGCTAGTATTTATACTACAAAAGATTAACCTTTTCTCTAGACAAGATTAACTATTTGATGGTCATGTAGTATGGGACATTATCAATAAGTTTGACAAAGAGCTCATCCACTTGCTTGGTAGATCTAGATGGGTAAATCTTGATCTTGAATAATAGATATTCATAACACTCCCCTTGGATGACACTTTGCAAACTTTGGGATATTGAATTACTGCCTCATTAAAAACCTTGCTAAAGGAAAACCCAATGGGAAAAAACTTTAGCTAAGGGAAAAAGAGTGCAGTATATAGCTCCCCCTCAAATTGCAGGTCGTTACATTGTTCGTACATGGCGCATGCCAATATCATGAACATGTTTCCTGAATGTTGCTGTGGGAAGTGCTTTTGTGAAAAGATCAGCTGAGTTGTTGCTGGACTGGACATATCCCATTTCAACCAGATTGTCTTTAATAAGGTCTCGAGTATACTCAAAGTATCTTGGTGGTATATGCTTTGTTCTGTCACTTTTGATATATCCTTCCTTCATTTGCGAGACACAAGCTGCATTATCTTCATAGATAGGAGTTGGAATTCGATCTTTCTCTAGTCCACAAGAAATCAATATGTGTCGTGACATAGATCTTAACCATACACATTCTCTTGAAGCTTCATGCAATGCAATGACTTCAGCATGATTTGAAGATATTGCAATGAGTGTTTGTTTCTGAGAACGCCATGAAATCGCAGTTCCTCAATTCTTAAATACATATCCAGTTTGAGATTTTGCTTTATGGGGATCAGATAAATAACCTGCATCTGCATAACCAACTAACCCTTCTTTTGAATCGTTAGGATAAAATAAACCTAAATCAACAGTTCCTTTTAAATACCGAAAAATATGTTTAATGCCATTCCAATGTCTTTTAGTAGGGGATGAACTGAATCTTGCCAATAAATTAACTGCAAAAGAAATGTCAGGTCTTGTACAGTTAGTAAGATACATAAGTGCTCCAATTGCACTGAGGTATGGTACTTCGGGACCAAGAATCTCTTCATTATCTTCGCAAGGACGAAATGGATCATTGTCAACATTGAGTGATCTAACAACCATCGGTGTGCTTAAAGGATTTGCTTTGTCCATATTGAAACGTTTTAAGAGTTTCTCAGTATAAGTTGACTGATGCACAAGTATCCCATTATGCATATGCTCAATTTGTAAACCAAGACAATATTTGGTTTTTCCAAGATCTTTCATTTCGAATTCTTTCTTTAAAAGAGCAATTGCTTTATTAATTTCCTTTTGTGTCCCAATTAAATTTAGATCGTCAACATACACAGCTATGATCACATATCCTGATGTTGTCTTCTTGATGAAGACACATGGACAAATAAGATTATTTGTGTATCCTTTGCTTATTAAATAATCACTCAAACGATTGTACCACATCCTTCCAGATTGTTTCAGTCCATACAAGGATCTTTGTAATTTGATGGAATACATTTCCTTAGGCTTTGAGCTTATTGCATCGGGGAGTTTAAATCCTTCGGGAATTTTCATATAGATGTCACTATCTAGTGATCCATACAAGTAAGCTGTGACAACATCCATAAGGCGCATCTCTAAATTTTTAGAGACTGCTAAGCTGATTAAATATCTAAACGTAATAGCATCCATGACAGGAGAATACGTTTTTTCATAGTCAATTCCTGGCCTCTGAGAAAAACCTTGAGCTACAAGTCTTGCTTTATATCTTGTAACTTCATTTTTCTCATTTCGTTTTCTCACAAAAACCCATTTATATCCTACAGGTTTCATTGACTTTGGTGTAATGACAATAGGTCCAAAAACCTTTCGATTGTTTAGTGAGTTTAATTCAGCTTGCATAGCATCTTTCCATTTGTTCCAATCTTGTCGATTTTTACAATCATCTACAGATTTTGGTTCAGGGTCATCATTTTCTTCCATGATATCGCTTGCCACAGAATAAGAAAATATATCATCAATATTTTCCATTTCATCTCGATCCCACATTATATGTGATTTACCATAGTTTATTGACAATTCTTTATTGGAATCATTTATTTCTTCCTGAGGAAATGTTATATCATTTATTCTTTCCTGAGGGAAGGTTTTGTCAATCATTCCTTCCTTAGGGTCAGTATCCTTCTCAGAACCCTTTCTTTTTCGAGGATTTTTATCCTTTGAACCGATTGGCCTTCCACGTTTTAAACGTTTTTGAGATTCATGAGGCGCATTATTATGGTTTTGCTTGCTTGGAATCTCAACTCGAGCTGGAGCATTAGCAGCTGGTAGAGATGGGCAAAAAAAACCGGTTGGTGAACCGGTTCAACGGTTTAAACCGAAAACCGGTTATTTAAAAACCGGTTTGACCGGTTTAGTAACCGCCGGTTCGTATGTCGGTTACAAGTTCTAGAGAAAAAACCGGTTACTGAACCGGTTATGGAAAAAACCGGTTAATTTTAAAACCGGTTATTATGAAAAAAACCGGTTATTAACCGGTTATTTAAAAAAAAACGGTTAATTAAAAAAACCGGTTATTAACCGGTTCTAACCGGTTTCTAAACCGGTCCTAACCGGTTAGACCGGTCCGAGTTTTGCACCAAAAATACCGGTTAATAAACCGGTCCGGTTATTTAAAAACCGGTTTTTTTCCAGGCCAAGAAAAACCGGTCCGGTTATTAACCGAACCGGTTTTTTTAAAAAAAACCGATTTGTGCACCTCTAGCAGCTGGTATATGAGATTTAGTGACCCTGTTTATATCAGTAAATGCATCAGGTAACTGATTTGCAATTTCTTGTAGATGTATTATTTTTTGAACCTCTGTCTCACTTTGTTTTGATCTTGGGTCTAGGTGTAACAATGATGGCACACACCATGATATATCTCTTTCTTGCTTTTTCATTTCTCCCCCTAATGCTGGGAACATTGTCTCGTTAAAATGACAATCAGCAAAACGTGCTGTAAATACATCACCTGTTAAAGGTTCAAGGTATCTTATGATGGAAGATGTTTCATATCCAACATATATTCCCAACCTTCTTTGGGGACCCATTTTTGTGCGTTGTGGTAGTGCAATAGGAACATACACAGCACAACCAAAAATTCTAAGATGAGAGATATTTGGCTCATTTCCAGAAACAAGTTGTGTGGGAGAGTATTTATGATTTGCACTTGGTCTCATGCGGATTAATGATCCAGCATGCATAATTGCATGACCCCAAATAGAAACAGGGAGTTTTGTCCTCATTATTAATGGTCTAGCTATTAGCTGAAGGCGTTTGATCAACGACTCGGCTAAGCCATTTTGTGTGTGTACATGAGCAACAGGGTGTTCTACAACAATTCCCACAGACATGCAATAATCATCAAAAGCATGTGATGTAAATTCTCCCGCATTATCAAGCCTTACTCTTTTAATGGTATAATCCGGAAAATGTGCACGTAATTTGATAATTTGAGCAAGAAATTTTGCAAAAGCAACATTACGAGTCGATAATAAAGAGATATTAGACCATCTGCTGGATGTGTATATTAAGACCATGAAGTATCTAAATGGTCCACATGGTGGATGAATTGGTTCACATATGTCACCTTGAATTCTTTCAAGAAACATTGGTGTTTCTTTATCGACTTTTAATGGCGAAGGCCTTGTAATTAATTTTCCAAGAGAACAAGATGTACATTGAGGCATTTTATCTATTTTTTGGATCTTTTGACCTTTCAGTGGATGCCCATGTGTATTTTCAATGATCCTTTTCATCATTGTGGATCCTGGATGGCCTAATCTGTCATGCCACAAGTTTATGATACCAGAATCGCAACAATTTTCTTTGACTGCCATATGTGCTTGAGGCACATTTATATATGTATAATGCAAACCAGAATGGAGCATTGGCAATTTTTCCAATATTTGATCTTTGCTTATGATATGCAAATATTTTTCATTACTAACAGTCCTTGACTGAGTATCATATCCATTATGATATATGTTCCTGAAACTCAACAAATTTCTTGTTGATTTTGGGGAAAATAAAGCATTTTCTATTTTGAGCTTTGTACCATTTGGTAATGCTAAATTAGCTTTTCCCACTCCTTCTATCAAGTTTGTAGGACCTGATATTGTATTGATGATCCCTTTTGTTGGTTTCAGTTCATAAAAATATTTTTTAGATCTAAGTATAGTATGCGTGGCTCCACTATCCGCTATACATATATCTTCTTCATTTGTTTGATCTTGTGCTCCGGTGATTTTCATTTTAAATCTTGAAAAATATTAAGAGAAAAAAAAATAAGTGTATAACGAAGACATATGATATTTTAATAAGAACTTTAATTGAAACACAAGTAGTACATGGAAGAGAAACTACATAATTAAAGATAATGAGAACACACTTAATAATTGCATCTAATTATAGTAGTCAAGCAACTTTGTTTCAAAGTTCCATCCCAAAGTCTTCAACGCTCAGCTCAGCATTGATATTATTAAAGTTATCAACATGGTTCACTTCTTTCTCTTTTCCTTTTAGAGAGGCTTGGTACAGTTCACACAGATGTGGAGCTGTGCGACAAGCCTTTGCCCAGTGGTTTGTACTTCCACATCTAAAACATGAAGTGCCATTGTTTTCGGACCTACCAGCTTCATTCCATTTATTTTGGTGGTTGGAATTGGTATTGTGTGGGACATGATAATTATTGGCTCTCTGGTTACGACCACGGCCACGACCACGACCGTAAGAGTTATTGTTCCATTTGAATGGATGCTTACGATCATTAAAATGCCTTTTGTCAAAATGACCACGTCCACGTCCACGGCCTCGTCCTCGACTTTGTTCCCATTTATGATCAGAATTTTTATGAGAACTTTGTGAGCAACATGTGCTTCTGGTATTGCTAATGAACCCGTGGGACGAGATTGATGATTTTTCATCAATAATTCATTATTTTTCTCGGCTACAAGGAGTAATGCATTTAGATCAGAGTATCTCTTAAAATTCTGCAAACGATAATGTGTTTGCAAGTTTATATTTGATGCATGAAACGTGGAGAAAGTTTTCTCTAACTTTTCTTCCTCTGTTACGGGATACCCACAAAATTCTAGCTTTGAACAAATTCGGTATAAAGCAGAGGTGTAATCATTTACCCTCTTAAAATCTTGGAACCTAAGACTGTTCCATTCATCTCTAGAAGTAGGAAGTAAAACTTCCTTTAGATGACCGAATCTGCTTTTCAAATCTTCCCATATCATATATGGGTTATCATAATTAAAATACTCATGCTGTAGCAATTCATCAATATGTTTATGGATGAAAACATCAGCTCTTGCTTTATCCTGGTCAGAGCAATCATTGTATTCTTGGATTGCGTCTAACACATCCATAGATTTTAAATGTCTTTTGACATTTGCTGTCCAAGACATATAATTTTCTCCAGAAATGTTGAGGGCTGGGAATTCGAGTTTTGCTATATTTGACATTTTGTTGCTAAACATAATAGAGCAAATAATAAGATAAATATTAGAATCCATATATATCAATCAACAATGAGATACAATACATTGGTAGAGCTATAAACATATAAAAGAAAAAGAACATGCCGAGCTCTTTAGATGGGAGATTAAAAATTAGAATGAGAAGTAGTATAAGCATTATAGTGACCAACATCAAAACCGGGTGAATCATTTTGAGAATTTTATCTTGGATAAATTTAATAAGAAGAATGTTTGTTGTAAATGAAATGGGGTTAATGATTGGTTATTTATAGTGGAGGTTTATAACCCATTTATAACGGTTATATTACCGTTTATAACGGTAATATTACCGTTTGTGTGTGTGTGTATATATAATATATAATATTAATTATTTTAAAGTAAGATAATAATTAAGATATTAAATACAGTTTATTTTATAAAATATATATAATTAGTATGCACAATAATAAGAATAGAATTGTTAGTGTAAATAAATCTAACTTCTAAATGAGATATTAGTGTGCATATATAAATAAAAGTTAGAATAGTTATCAAATTTTAATAACAATGTTTATACACATTATTGCTATTACTCAGTATATTAGTTAGTATATGTATATGCATAGATATATATCTAATGTACATAATTAAAGAAGTGTTTATGATGCTTATGTAGATACCTTTGTGTCTATTATCTTTCTTGGTTAGGATATAAGCGGCTCGTGCTGATAACGTGTTATAATTTTAAGAATTAACACAAGATTAGTGCTAAAACTTGAGAACTTTAGAAAATTTAGTAAAGAGATAAAGTAGTGAAATGTATCACTTATGAATTTGTATGTATGAGGTGCATCTTCTCCTTTACATTGAGCTAGTATTTATACTACAAAAGATTAACCTTTTCTCTAGACAAGATTAACTATTTGATGGTCATGTAGTATGGGACATTATCAACAAGTTTGACAAAAAGCTCATCCACTTGCTTGGTAGATCTAGATGGGTAAATCTTGATCTTGAATAATAGATATTCATAACAACTTTGCTATTTTTATATGTTTTGAACAAAAGCATCGGCGGTGGTCATGTGACGGGAGGTGATGGTTCATTTCATATTCACACCATTTCGCTACATATATATAATAGAATCTTCGGTACTGTCATATATTTTTTTGTATGCTTCCAAACCGAAAAGAAATAAGATTGAGTAGTTTAATTATTTTATTATGAGTGATACTAAAAGACTAGAGAGGTTGTCTCCTGAACTTATTTATATAGGAGGTTAGAAAGTAATATAATAAATTAATAATAACATCTAAGTTGAAAGTTATTGAAAGTATTTATATTCTTACAATTTGTTAAATTCATTATATAAAAACTTAGATTATGATTTGATTATAAAGATCTTATTATAGTAATACTAATCATAATGTCACTCCCTAACTCCTAGGTTTAAGGACAAATAAATCATATGTCTGTATTAATTATTCAGATCATTATAATCTAAACCGTTAAAAGGTCTAGTATTATAGGTTCAAAACTTGTGGTTTCGTTTATCGGTTCAAAACATTTTAATTGAAACACCATTATTTTTCTTTTTGAGCATTAGAGGGGCTGTATTAGGGTTTATTATGCCTAAGACAATCCGTATAATATGCTTAAACAAACTTGGTTGCGAATCAACCATTTGAAGAGTCGTCAGGATGATTAGACGCCGGTCCGTCCAATCATCCAGAGAGTCATAAAGTCCTTAAGTTTTGAGCTTTTAAACCCCTTTTTGTTATTTCTCAAACAATCCAATATCATATGTAAATCATTTAGAATATATCCACATATTTTTAACACGGTTTTAATAACCAAAATATATTAAAAACTTAGTTCTTAAGAAATCAGCATTACTTTGATGGGGTTGTAAGATAGTTAAAATGTGAAATATGAGATCATGTGTTTAAACCTCATAAAATGTGAAAATTTCGTCGTTCAAAAAAAAAATGAGCCATAGCCTAAAATCAAATAACCTAGCCTAGGAACTTGGATAAGATCACTTTAACTTGCTTCATACACTTGGGGCTTTTTAGGAGATTGAAACTATAAATGTGGAATTGAATATGGATAGATTGTCCATCGGTTTTCTTATGTATTTGCTAACTGATGCATGGAATAGCTGAAAGTTTGTTCTCATATGTTCAGTTTCTATACAGTATGGTCGTTGTAAACTCTTAATTATTTTTTCAATATTTTTATATCGTGTTATTTTAGTATCACCTGTCACACATTCATAACTCTTGGTAACAATTTAAAGCATAAAAGAGTTGCAATATAATAAGTTATAGTTTGTTGTTACTAACTCAAGTAGGGTGTTCAGCATTCGGTTTCAAACCGATTAATTATTTAGATCAACAAACCAAACCGACACTATTTAAAACCAAACCGAATTTCAAATTTGGCATCTGACCCGCTTTTTTCCCAATAACAGAACGATGAACTCCCTTGCGCTTGACAAACTAGTTTTGCTATTTTTATAACGAGCTGCTAAAGAATTTGTGTATCAAATCATAATTTTTATTTCCAATCATAATGTTACATTATATTTTAGTTAACTTGTAAAAATAAAATCAATTTGGTTATACAGCCGAGTGGTGGAATAATGTAAAAGACAATTGACAAAAGTTCTTGCCTCTCTTCAATCTTACTCTCTTTTGTCCGATTCACTGGCATCTTCTTCCCCCTTGACCTTTTCCACTAACATGCTGAACTGTGCCAGTCGCACCCCATCATTTTTATTTTCTTTTTTATTGTTACAAATACAAAGTTAATAAACATAACCTTGACCACAAAATACAATCGGACATTTTTAGACCGCCTCCAATGGGCCTATATGTAGATTAATTTTGGATGCACTTTCTATAGCAATGGGTTGGGTTTAGGTATTCCCAAACCCATACCTGATTATGAAAGTCCGTCCCAAAACCGTCGAGTTTTACTCGGGTAATTACCAGTTGGGCTTTGGGTTTTCCCATCAGATTTCGGGTATCTAATCGGGTTTGTCAAAATACCCATTGGATATACCCGGCCCAAAACACGTCGGGTTTCTATCAGGTTATGGCAAAATATAACTAATTGATTACAAATAATAATTATCATAAAATAAAATGTCTCAAATAATTGCTATCAACAAGTTTCAACAAGTAATATATTTAAAGTACTACGTTAGAGCCGGTATTCCACACACGGTTTAAAAATATAATAAAAATAAAAAATTGTTATATGTAATACATTAATTATAAGTGAATTAACAATATATCATTTAGAAGTCAAGAAATTCAACACAATATGTGACATTTGTCAATTTCGGGTTATTTTATACTTGTATTCTTAATGTAAACCCGACCCGTTTTGTATCCCGAACCTTTCGATATTATCAAAATGATGAATTGTATGTTAAATATTTGTTTTATAGTTGTTGGATAAAAAAAACACCCTTTTCGGTTCTTAAAATTCCCCCAAAACGCTCAAAACAAACTCCAGGGACTAAAACTACCAAAATGGAGACTTGAAAGACTCATTTGTAGTTTGTGCTTTCTTGGGTCTATAACCAACCCATTTTCATGAAACACCCTTTATGAAAGACCCATTCAACTTACCCTATATATACACACCCATCTTCTTCATTTGTGCTTGCTCATTTCTTCATTTCTCTCTCAAATTCTTGAATTCTAAGGTTGTTCTTCATAAGCTAATCTTTCATTTTAACTAACTTCTCAATACTTAAAGCTTGATGTTACAACATATATATAATATACACTCATTGTTTACCTTTGGTCTTTCATTTCTCTGGACTCGGCCGGTTGAAATGACAGGCTAGTAAGGCAAGGTTACATGGAGGACTTTGTAGTCCTTGTTTATATATTTAACAAATCTAACCATATAACTTGTTATACTTGCTTAAATTCTACATATTTTAGTTTATTTTTCATATTTGTCAAGTTCCATGGTATTGGGTATGTGGTGACTAGCCTCGGTTTCATCCCGAGTTGAGAACCGAACCAAAAATCGAACTTTTGTTTAAAAGCATTATTGTTAACTTTTTGAATGTAAAACTCAAATTATTTATAAGTTATTTTACAAGTTCCATGGTAATTGGGTATGTGGTAACCATCCTCGGTCTTATTCCGAGTCAAGGACCGAACCAAAAACCGAACTTTTGTTTAAAAGCTTTATTGTTAACTTTTTGAATGTAAAACTTGAGTATTATTATTTATAAATTATTTTACAAGTTCCATGGTAATTGGGTATGTGGTAACCATCCTCGGTCTTATTCCGAGTCAAGGACCGAACCAAAAACCGAACTAAACCGAGTTCACTCGCTTAAGACACACAAGTGTGTTTTTAGCCACCAAAACTCATATTTTTCTTCAAGATTATATTTTAAATCAATTTTAGTTAATTTCTAAACATACTTGGCATGTCGGTAACCAACTTGATCTTATAACAAGTTCGAACCGATAAGGTCGTATACTCGCTTAACGAACGTTAAGGTTCTTCACAATAGAACTACATACTTGGTTAAGTCTATTTTGATTTTATTGAGTTATCTCATAACATTTATTATTCTGGGAAGTTAACTGTGAGCTTGGTCAATTATCAAGTCTCGAACCGACAAACCCGAACACTCGTTTAAACCTCGTTTTGGTATTCTTATAACCAAGGATTTTGCAATATGGCATTTTAACCCACATTATTACTTAACATAGGTTGAGTAAAAAAAGAAAAAAAACTAATGAATAGAATACCGAGACCCGGTTTCGAGTAAACTTATTTTACAAAACTCGTTTCTTTAATTTCTCAAATATTTACATTTTAAATCCTAAACTTTATTTATTTACTTTATTTGTCATATATTTTATTTTAAACCCTTCCAAGACTACCTACTAACACAATACCCGTTTAATATAGGTCTTGCTCGTTAAACCGATCTCTCCGATTATTCACGACACTATCTTTCAAGTTACTTGTTAATGTGAGTACTTTTTCATCCCCCGTTTTCCATCTTTCGTTTTGGGGGTGGCATTGCATACTTATTCAAATTCAAATGATTTATACTTGAGTCTTAAACCACAACACGTATTGTATATGTTTACTTAGATAAATGCTCGATTTGGTGTTATATGCTTTACATGATTATGTGCAAATTCTTGAATGCTAAGGCGGGTAGCCTCATCAAAGTATGATCATACGTTAATTCCGAGTATATATAGTATCCCCATATAGAAAGGTGTCGTCAATGTATTCTTATTGACGATTTCATTATTGTCGTCAATGTATTCTTATTGACGGTTCGTCAATGTATTCTTATTGACGGTTTTATTTTCTAAATTGTTGCTATTATTTATTGTTTTCATATACTAGTTGTGGATTTCATACTATATACTTATTGTCCAAAACTATGAAAATTGCTCACCAACCTTCGTGTTGACAAACTCTATTTTATGCAATGTTACAGGTTTGATGTTAGCTTGATTGGATTACTTGAAGAAACTTATTATCTTGGCTTTAGGATATTAGAAAATAAAAGAACAAGTTATTTGTTTATCTATCTTGGCTTTAGGATATTAGAAGTATCTTTGGTTTGAAACATGAGATCTTGGGTTCATGCTCTATATTGTGTTTGAAAGAAAAGATAATAAAATAGGAAACTGCTCACATGGCATCTATGTGGCATTGTATATGGAAGCCCTAGAATGATGCCATGTGGAAAAATCATGTTGCTTTAATATATAGTTAGATTAGATTATATTAGATTTAGAGTATACTATATATAAATATAGAAAAAGTTATGTTGGGTACATTGGGTATATAATCGGATAAATGGGTCAATGTTATTGGTTGCTTTAATATATAGTTAGATTAGATTATATTAGATTTAGAGTATACTATATATAAATATAGAAAAAGTTATGTTGGGTACATTGGGTATCTAATCGGATAAATGGGTCAATGTTATTGGGTAATCGGGTATATTACAAATACCAAACCCACGAAAAAATTCAAAACTAATCCCAAACTCGCCCTAAATCGGATAAATGGGTCAATGTTATTGGGTAATCGGGTATATTACAAATACCAAACCCACGAAAAAATTCAAAACTAATCCCAAACTCGCCCTAAATCCTAATGGGTCGTGTATTTACCCTTCTCAATTATGTCGGGTTTCGGGTTTTCCCATCGGGTTCGGGTTTTACTGCCATCCTGACCATAGAAGTCGTTAGGTGAGATACCATTGCACAAGGGAATTGATTTGTCTCGGTTCATATAACTCACCAAATGTAAACGATAAATTTGGATTGAATAATTCTCTATCCATTATAACAAGAAAAATATAACTCAAAAACGGATTACAAACTCATTTAGCCATAATCACAACTTTGATTAGGTCATATAGACCATGACTCGATACAATTAAAGATGGACTCGAACTCATAATTAAATAATGACTTAATTGCAGTTATGGTTCCTGTGGTGAAACTCAAAACGCAGCTTTCAACCCAATGATGGCACTTTCGTAGATAAGACCCCTATGATAGGCTTTTTTTGCAATATGGGTTTTTCGTTAAATCTCTATTAATGATTTTTGTTAAATCACTATTAATGATTTTTGTTAAACTGAAGGGTAAATTAGTTTTTTCACACATATACTTAATATAATAATAACTAGCTTTATTCATCATCATCATCATCATCTCCTCGATCTTTCACCATCATCCCAATCTTTCATCATCATCACCAACAACAAATCTGCACCAACATAGTAATAATTTGAGTTTCCGATCTTACATTGAAATTGATACCGACTGACGGAGATATGCAAACGGAAGCTTGGGTTAGGGTTGTTGAAGATGGTGGTGATGGATCGGCTCATAAACTGGTCGTGCACCACCAGCGGCCGTGGCAACACCACCGATCGCAGATCGAAGCGGTTTCTCAACTCATGGTCGGTGTCATTAGCAAAACTTGCGCCGCTCCTCTTGCTCGCTTCACTGTCCTCTTTTGGTTAATAGAGCGTATGATATTATAATTGGGGGTTGGGTTTTGAGAAAGTGAGGTTTCAGAAATTTAAGACGGGTAGTTACAATGAGGATGAACAAGATGAGTTTTTTGACACCCGCTAGGTGTTCGATGAAATTCTTACTCGTTATTTGGCTGAACACTATTCTACTTCTGGGTTCGGGTTGGGAATTTGGATAGAGTTGATGCTAGACGTGGTAAGTTTATGGCTTCGAATTCAAAGTGGCTTATAAAAAGCGATTGAGAAGATGAATATGGATATGGATATGAAAATAAAAATGATTTTGTGATGAAGTTAGAGGCGACAACGAGCTTATTTTACCCAGAATAAAATGATTATTGTTAAAAGTTTGATTATGTTTATTGAAATACACACACAACCACTGCATTCACTCCCTCCTATTTACCGTGTTGACTCTAAGATGATCTGTTATAGATCTAGAAACCAAAAGCTCATCTTGAGCGTTTGAAGTTCCGGGTAAAATAAGCTCGTTGTCGTCTGTGACGGTAATCTGTCATAAATTAAATTACCCACGACCTTATCTCCAATGAAGTATCATTGACCGATTTTCGTAGGTAACCACATTGACAAAGGGACCGTTTTCGACGGGCACTACCTTCAGTGATAATCATCCATTTTGTGGTAGGAATCTCCGGTAATTCAACATGTTTCTTTAGAAATCATATGATTTAAACATGATTGAGTCCATAAAAGAAATTCTAATGAAGAAGATCCAAACAACATGAAACAAAATTAGGGGACATATGAAATGGGAAGCTTTATGAATTAATTACTTATTAAAGATGCATAAATAAAAGGGAAAAGCTCCTTTAAGGTCAAAAAATAGTAAATTCCATTAGAATATCCACCCAAAACTCCAAAAGTAGTTTTCTTTATGGTCCATATGGGTGTAGGCAACACTTCGCATTTGAATGGCGACTTTTTTTCAACTAACTTTTAGTAAGAAAATAAGTTGCATTAAAAGGAGAGACCAACGACACTAGCCTTTTCTCTTTCTTACTTTTTTTCTTTCTTTTGTAGAAAACTACATTCTCACCAAGTGAGATAGACTTCACTCTTTAGAACAAGTGTTATGGTTGAAAATGACGGATCTAAACATCAATTTTAGGGGTAACGATAAAAAAGAAAAAATTTTTACCGTATTTCACACAATGTAATCCAGGGTCGTCTCTGAGAATCATGAAATTTTTTTAGCCAAAGGCGAAAAAAATTGGCCCGTAAATTAGTTGAATAATTAGGTTTAAACATTAAAAATACATATTTTTTTAATATATATATATATATATATAATTAAAAAAAAAAATTCAAACCTAACGGGGTGTCGGGCTAGAATCGGTCAACCACCCGCCCTGCCTCATAGCCACCCTTGATGTAAACAAAACTAAAATAGAAACATGATAATAAATAAATTTAAACACATAGGGTTCAAATTTCTCATATTCCAGTTTATGAAAGCTTGAAATCGAGACATTACATCATTTTCTTTTACTTTATCAAATGTTTCTTTTTCGACCGCACAAATTAAAGCATTGTTCAAATATTCATCACCCATTCGGTTGCACAAATCCGTCTTGATAAGCTTCATTTTAGAAAAAAACATATTTCAACGGTTGCTATCGGTTGCGATTGCAACCGGTAAAACCAACGCTATCTTCAATATTCGATAAACCAAAGTAAAAGTGGTGTGCTTTCCCGTTTCCACCATTACAAGAGTAAGGTCACACATTACACATATTTTTGCAAATTTAGCATTTTCCTTTAAAGTGTGATAAAAGGTCATAAGATCATCACCCGAAATACACCATTTTTCTTCATTACTAAAATCATTTTGAAGCATCTCATAAAATGACACTATCTTAAATATATCAAACATAGAAAATGAATTGCAAGGATTTAAACTAGACATATTTTTTAACAAACTAATTGAGAGCTCACTGAATCTATTTTCATGTTCTTGAATTTGCATATCCAAAACCATGTTAAAAACTTCAACCTCAAAATGGTGTCGAGTGGTGGTGTTTGGTGCAACATTATTTGATGTCCGGCTAGTTTCCAATTTCCAAACAACGAGTATTATTTTTGAAAGTGGTTAATGAGTTTTAATTAGTTTGGGCTTTAAACTTTGGTTGGGCTTTTCTTTGGTTGAACTTTTAAATTGGTTGAGCTTTAAGCAAATAGGGGTAACGTCATATTTTTTCAGGGGTAGCGAACTACGAAAACCTACCCAAAAAATAATTTTTTACACTATCGACGAAAAGTTGAGGGATAGCGGAAGCTACCCCTGATGAAGGGCTAGGTCCGCCCTTGATGGTTGAGAAGATGGTTGTTCACAAGCCGAGTCGAATCGAGCAAGACTTGCACAACGTTTTGCTATCATTGCTCCACTCATTTACAAACTGAGCCACAATCAAACAAGTATTTTTCAATCAAGCATCAAGCAAGTTTTGAGCGTCGTTCAATTTCGACAGTTCTACTATGATTAATTAGGCCGTGAAGTGTGAAAGAATTGAGAGTGGACAAGACCGGCTGAGAGCCGAGTTAGGTAAATTATTATGAAACTAGCTAGGTTTTTGAGTTTTAGAACTCAGACAATCAGGCAGTGGTCCAAACTAGTTATTTTATAGCATTGAACCAATTTTATTATATAGAAATTAGATAGTGTATTTGTATACGCACATTTATACATCTACAAAATAAACAGAAAAATGAGTGTACCTTTGCACGTGTCTAGCTCGTTTACTAACAACTGATCGAGCCAAAATCAAACAAGCATTTTTTGATCAAGCGTCGAGTAATTTGGGCAACCTAGTTGACAACCTTATAACTACATACAAAGGGTGCTTCAATATAAATGATAAAACCACGGGATTATACCCTAATACCAAGCTTTGCTTGATTGGACAACCCTAGCTAACCTTATAACTACATCCGGTTTATTACGTAAAAAGATGTTGATTAATTGAGGGCTCCACGTACTCCTATCGTGGATAAAAATATGCAGATTTGAAATTAAGGTCAGTGGGTGTGTAAACTAGCGGTTTAAAATGATAAAAAGGTACATGATTGAAAATGATAAGTTAAGAAAGAAAAATTTGTTTGCGGCCCATTCCATTATTTAATTTAATTTTATCTTTAGTTGTGAAACATTTTTAAAAAATAATAGTGCATATCTATAATCTATTAGTCTAAGGTGTGGTGTCCCCTAGGGGTGTTCTTCGGGTTATTTATTCGGGTTTTGGGTTGTTTGGGTTGGATTGTTCGGGTTTGAACTTAAAACAAATTGACCCAAGAACCAACCCAAATAAGTTCGGTTTGTTCGGGTTTCGGGTTATACGGGTCGGGTAAATTCGGGTTGGGTATCGGGTTTAACAAATTAAAAAAATTCCACCTTTAACAATATCATAAATTCAAAAAGGGGTAGCGGCGAAGCTTGTTGCCCGCTTGCCTTCTGTTTCGATGTAATCTAAACATTTGTGTCTAATACACATTAAAAAAAAACCATATTCCAAGTCGTTATAAAACCATAATATACAGTCATATTCAACAATAGCATATATTATTTAGCAAAACATGAAAGTTATCATACAAGAATGCATTAGACGGGATGAAGGAGCGTTGTAGCCTGTGGATTAATACTTGTGTAGATTGAAGAAATATGCTAAATAAATATTGGTTTAAGTACTATAGTATTTAGGTTTTTGAATTGAAGATACATTCTCAGTATGCTTTATGGTTATTAATACATTGGGATGTGATAGATCCAATATTAATTGGAGTCTTGAGAACAACCGAACAAGAATAATTAAGGTCACTTTGATACTTCACCGCTAAACTACCCTATACATGCATCGATGTATTATACTTCGGGCTATTCGGGTCAAACCGAATCTGGGTATTTCAACCCAAATACCAACTCGAATATTTTATATCGGGTTCGGGTTATGAGTTTAATCGGTTCGGGTGAATTCAGGTTGGGTTATTTGGATCTCGGGTCGCTTCGGTTTGAGTTTGTTATTCAGGTACTGTTAAAAAACACACCCCTAATGTCCCCTCACAAGTGTAAAATTGTGTTTTTAAATCCTTATAATTGCATAATAGAAATGGCATTTTGATGTAAAGAAAAGGAGGAGAAGCATAGCACGTGTGCCATCACTACTACATTTTTAAAGAATTAATAGTATATTAAATAACATACACTCTTGTTAATTAAGCTTTAGGAAAAAAAAAACTAATAATAAAAGTTGGCTCATTCTTCTTTGAAAAAATTATGAAAATAGTCCAAAATAGGAGAGAGAAACTGAAAATAGTTCTTGAAATTGTAACTTCCAAAAATAGTCTATTCTATGGAACCCGATGCTTTGGGAATCCATCCGATGGATTTCAACAACCACTAAGAAATTGGCAAGTGACCCACTGTCTGTTAAACCTCACCTACCCCCAATGTTTTTCCAATGAAATCCGTCTGGACCAATAATTTTGGAATGAAAATCATCTCCTCATGAAAACCATCTTCAAAAATCATGAACATCCGTGTTTTTTTGAAATTCATCTGAGCTGATGAATTTCAAGTGAATTTCGTCTTCGAAGATAATTTTCAAAAAAACATGCACCACCACCACCATTATGATCTCCACTTTCCAACCACCACCCCACCCCACCCACCGCCGCCGCCACCACCACCACCACTCCCACTTTTCCGGCAAACATCACCTCCATTACCCACCCATCATCATCACACCTTTCTGGCCATCACCCCACCCACCACCACCACCATTCCCACTTTTCTTCCAAACATTACCTCCATCACCCTTCCATCATCATCATCATCATCATCATCACTTTTCCGCCCACCACCCCAGCCACCAACACCATTCCCACTTTTTCGCCAAACATCACCTCCATAGGAGCCATGTATAAAAACCCTCAAAACTAATAAAAGAATACAAACCTTCAAGGCCTTGAAAATGTTGAGCTCTTGGAGTTCTTCGGGAAGGAGATGGGTGGCAGCGGCGAAGAGAGGATGTGACGAAGATGGAGATGAAGATGAAGAAGGTGAAGATGAAAATGAAGATGATGAAGAAGATTATGAAGGTGATGAAGAAGATGAAGATGAAGATAAAGATAAAGATGGTGTTTTTTTGAAATTCGTCTCCAAAAATGAACTTCACATGAAATTCATCTAGTCAGACGAATTTCAAAAAAACATGAATTTCGATGGAGATGATTTTCAAATAAAGGTGCTTTTTCAAAGATGATTTTTAAATAAAAATAATTTGTCCCGTTTAATTAGAAGGCAAAACCCACGTGATAGGTAAGGGATGAGACATTTGGCAATTTCTTAGTGGTTTTTGAAATCCATCGGATGGATTCCCAAAGCATCCGATCCGATAGATTTGAGAGGACTATTTTTGGAAGTTGCAATTTTCAAGGACTATTTTCAGTTTCTCTATTTTATTTTGGACTATTTTCAGAATTTTCTCTCTTCTTTTGTTTTTTAACATATTTTTTATATGTTTTTATTAAAAGCAATTTTCTTAGCTAGAACATTTTGTTTTTTATTTAATGCCAACATCGTTGATTCCGACTAAATTTGTGTCGCTTCGCCACCACAAGTTTATTTTATGTTAGTTATTAATTTATTAAATACATATATATATATGTTTATAAATATATTACTTTTACTTATTTCTTATTTAATTAATTAATTTATTCCATCAAACGTAACAAATCATCAGCTTCACAAAATTAAGTTTCCCCAATATATTTAAAAGGTTGAAAATTAATATTATCATTATATATAGGGTGTTAGGTTTCTCATCTATGATGGTTTTCTTTCTGGAGGCTGATCTCACTTTAGGAGTGGAGATGGAACGGGTAGGTCAATGAGTCAGTAATCCACATTAGCTGTTCAAAAATAAATAAATGACAAAAGGTGATTACTCTTTTGATTTCTAGCTCATTTTTTCAATGCAGACGTACAACTGTACAAGAAACACATTATGGGCTCACAAAGTATACAAAGGAATGAAAGTTGGGCTATTCAGTAATTGGGCTCAGTTGCTTCTAAATGGGCTTAGAGTGCTAGAAGAGTAAAGGAAAACAGCATGACACACAAAAAAAAAGGTTCACACGAATTGGCAGGAGACGATGAGGCATCAGCCTTGGCTGTGAAAGTTTTGTATGGGATTTGCAGGTTTGGGATTCAGAAATCTGAGGGCTGCTCTGCACTCGAATCGAGAACATCCAAGATTCAACATGTTGTGTTAGGAATTGGACTCAATCTATTCTCACTTGTTTTTGGATTTAGATTCTGAATTTCTGATTTAATCATTGGGTTAAGAGTCTTTACGTTTATTTTTGATTGGTTAAATGGTCTTGAGTAAGTGCATTTAATTTAATAACTTATTTGGTTAGTAATCTTTATTGAATATGATTGAGTTCTTGTTCGTCATTGATTCTTTTATTCTTAACCATTGACTTTGATCGTGTTCTTAAAACTTGAATTTGATAACTAATTAGATTCATATTCAGTTATGTCAATTATTCGGTTTCACTGGTTAACTAAATCATTTTTTATTCGCTTACAATGCTGAAATATAAGATTATGAGGATCTCAATGATTCATCAAAACAAGATTTTCAGTGGAATAAGTTATTTATACGATTAAGTTAGAAAACGTTTGAAAGCCCGTCTAGTTCAGTTGGTAGAGCGCAAGGCTCTTAAAGTTGTGGTCGTAGGTTCGAGCCCCACGGTGGGCGATTTATATTTGCCAAGAGTACCTTTGGTTTTATACACTCAAATCAAAACATAAACTACTTGCGCAAGTTAACTGAACTACATATAGGAGTTAAATTGTATAACTACTTAAGCAACTTAACTGGACTAACTATATGTTAAATTGTATTGGACTTTTCTAATGGCAATTTAATTAGTTTTAATAGCAATAGGAATACATGCCATTAGTTTCCTAAACAGTAGCAATGTGTGACATCAGTAGGAACTCTAACAACTACTCAGTATGAATCCCTAACCACGATCACCTTAGAGTAGCAACCGAGCTTGTCGGTGGTAACTCGTAGAGGTGTTCATCGGATCAGATAACGGATTATTCTGTTTGGATTGTTCGGATTCGAAATTTTTACGACCCTATCAAAATCTAATCCGAATTAGGGTGTTCCTATCCGATCCGAATTAATTTCGGATGGATTCGGATCTTATTCAGATAATCTGAATAACTCAAAATAAAACGTATAACAAACACATAAGAATACGTCTTATTAAATAAAAATACAAAAGCAGAAAATTAAAACAAAATGTACACAAACAAAAGTCTAACTAAATCCATGATCCATCTTGATTCTAAAAGTTAAAATATTACACCAATAAAGCCAAACTTCAATAATTAAAACACATGTTATTTATTCAGATATCCGAATAATCTGAACCATCCGTTTTTTATCCCAATCCAAATCCGAATAAGAATTTGGATCGGATTATTCAAGTTTCGGTTCGGATTTCAATTTTTTTCGGATTTTCTAAAAACCCCTACTAACTCGTGTACGCTACCAATACTGACCTAAAAAACATATAAACAACAACCATAATGCCACATTGCGTCCATAATCATAAAGTGCACCCACATACGTGAAAAGGGTTCTTTGACAACAATGCATGCTAGGGTTTGCATGTGTGCCACAAGCGCAGCCATTATGAATAATGGGCTACCAAATGCATGTAAGAATTAAGAAAAAGGCGGATCAAGTGTTCACATAGCTTCTCCGATGCAAAAACATAAAGCAAAGAAAGCACGTTTTAATCGCTATCTTATCATACTTCATACATTTATATAAACATTAAGGACCGTCACTGACAATCCCTAAAACTCGAGGGCCCGGGGCAAAGAGTGGGACTCTAAACTATAAACTCACTAACTCCTATCTAGAAAGTCAATTTAGTATGACGATAATTGTAATAACAATAAACAAAACAAAAGTATAGTAGAATAATGATTTGATTTAAAAACTTAAATGAATCATGAAGCTATGTTATCATTTTTTGTGTTAAATCAAAAGGTTTTTTTGTTCTTTAAATATTAAAAAGAACATAATCTAACTATTAGCATGGGGCTAATAAGAATTATGCTCATGAATTAGGTCAAGTAGCCGGCCTCTATCAATTTTAGTTCAAATATAAGACGTAAATTTTAGTGGGTGCCTGCACTTGATGTGGAATGTTCTACCAATTGAGCTAGCTTCATGTTTTTAAACTATAAGGTTGGACTTTCGACCACCGTGCCCACCCTTATGGGCCGGACTGGAAACACTCTTTCTCTCTTCATTAATCCTATATTCTTCAAACACGACTTTAAATTTTTGCATGATCAACATATTTTTACATTTATTCCATAACCAAACTATTTAATTTTTTTTTTGTACATATGATATAAAATTATTAAAAAATATATTTGGCCACATTAAAAAATTTTTAATTTAACGCATTAAATATAGCATACATAAACAAAAAAAATATGCCACGAGTTTAGGAATAATATAATGCCAAGGAGAAAAAATCACATCCGTGGACCGTGGGTTAATATAATGCTAGAGACATGTGAAATAAAGCGGCTGGAATCAAGGATGCGTGAGTCGTGAAGGTGGGCCACGGTTTAGGGCCCAATAATGGAGCTAGCTGGCTTCATGGGTCGATGAATGTACGGAGGTCATTAACCGGAATCAATAATTTGGAAGGGTTGGTTCATCGAGTCATCGACTTAATTTGGTTGCAACAGTCAATAGGGCCGACCAAAATAAACATTGGGCCGGATGTTGATTGTGGGCTCCTCTTGGAATAATTTCTTAGTTGCAAATAGAGCCCACCAAAAGTGAACGACCTTCTGGCTACTACTATTTATTCCGGCTTTTATTATGCCAATAAAAAGTAAAGTTCTATTGAAGTTTAAAAGAAAAAAAAAAACACCTCAAATTCAAGTGGCAAGCGTGTGATGTAAAAATTCCACGTCTCCATCATTAAGTGGGAAAAGGCAAAGGCGGATGATAATTAATGAGCATTATGACATTGGGGAGAAAACGTGGTTATTTGACAAATATTCGAACCAAGCCTAGTCCCGTGGCCCGGATCAACAACGGGATATTTGACATCGTGTTTTATACAGATGTAAGCATAAAGTGATGTTCGCCTAAATTGTTTTAGACCGAATTACTGATATTGATTTTTATCTTGACCTCGAATTTCACTCGTATCTTTTAAATTAATCATTTTTGTCCTTAACATTTCAGAATCCTACACCATTTGTCCTTTCGGCCTAAACTCGTTAAACTTCTTCGTTAAGTTGAGCATAACAGTAAATTCGCCCCACCCCCATTTTTTTTTATTTTCCCCAATTAAATACCCACCCAACCCCCGATCATTATCAATTGCACCCTCTTTGACACTCTTTTTTCTATTTTTAGGGTTTCGCCACACAAACTTTGATCGCTAACTCCGATGTGTGAGAGCTGGTACATATGTGATACAATCGAGGATGTTGACCTCGACAAACTTTATGGTAATGCTCTTTGCTCAGATTTGTAACCCTAGTTGATTAACTTTTGCCTTATAAAAAGTTGATTAACTTTGAAATATTTGGTATTTTGCAGTTCGATATTACTCTCAAATCAACCAATTTGCTTCGGTCAAGACATTTCGGTCGGTATTTCTTTTAATAAAGTTTGAAACTACCTCCAAAGCCCGAGTGAGTATTCTTGAGAGGGGATGTTCACCGTTCATACTGATTTTGACGTTCCAGACCCGAGTCACCCAAAAACACCGTCAAGAAGGAAGCTACCATTGTGGGAAAATCCCTTGAGTCAAGATTCAAACTTGAAACCTCAAAAATTCCAAGCACTAACCATCATCCTATGCTATTAGACCAAAATTGCCAAACTTTCTACAAAGTTCGGTCGGTATTAACAACTTATAAACACCTCTCTTTTACAAGGGTGTTGCTAAACTTACCCCCTCCATACGATTTTTACTAAATGTACCCCTCTTGAAGTTATCAATCAATTACTATTTTCCCTTAACATTATTTACATATATATTAGTCTCTTCAATATTTTGTTTCATATAATACTCCCCACTAAATATATTACATTAAAAACTATGTTATTAATTATTATATTGTAAATATTATTAACATTTTTTTTATTTTGAATAGTATTAATATTGGTATCAGTCTCTTACATCCACATATTTATACATAGTTTTATAAATATAATAATGTAACGACAATGATAATAATAAATATTCTTATTGTGATAAAGAACAAGAAGTTAATAAACACAAAAAGAGATGTAACAAAATAAAAATAAAACTTTATAGAAAAAAATATAAATAAATTTTTAAAGAGAGACCATAATATTTAAAAAATGTTAAAGGGTAGTTATGTGTCAAATAAAATTGTTAAAGAAATTCAAAGTTCATGAAGGAAATATGGCAAGGAGAGAAAAAGAGAAAAAGAAGGGTAGATTTAGCTTAAATCTTTTACGGTTATGTACCTTTATTAAATTAAAATCCAATATCTTGTAGTCAACAACATTAAATACCTATATTGCATGCTTCACCACAGTTTTGAAATTTGATAACTTAAAAAAATTAATTCTTTGCGTTAATAACATCTATCTAAACAGCCAATATAGTCAAGTTGGCATTTAAGGGTAGTAAAATCCATCGAAAATAAAAAAAAACAATAATATTTGCTGCAGCAGCAGAGGTGCTTTGACAAGGGACAAGACATTAAGGGGTGCTTGGCGTGATCAAGAAAGAAACAACCCATCCATCTTCAACAGTTTGATCGGTTCGGTGTGATGCATCGGCACAAACACCATTTCATTTTCTATCTTTTTACACCCACAATTTCATCTTTGATTCTCACCCTCAAAACCCACCTTTTCTTTTCTTTTCTTTTCAAAAAGGGTATCAATTTGCTTCAAGAATCAGAAACCCAATTCATTCATTCGTTTAATATAATCATAAGGCTTTTGTTCCTCTGATTCCTTATCTTCGTATGAATTTGGATCTATTTCATTTCTGGTATGTTATTGATTATTCTTTCATTTCTTGATGTTTTTGTATATTAGGTTTAGATCCCTTGAATTTGACTCTTGGGTTAGTAAAAGATTTGTTTTTTTGATGTGGGTTTCATTTTGATTTTTCCCTAAAGCTTCAGAATTTATGTTGGTATTTGATCATTTTTGACTAACTGATATTGAAGCAAGACAATGTGTTGACAGCTGAATGAACTTTCTTAACAAGAGGTTGAATGTTTTCATGTGGGTGCAAATTGTGTTCATGGGTTGAGATAAAGTTTCAAACTTTTTGTTAATAATTGATGATTTTTGACTAATGAATATTGAACAAAGACAATGTGTTGACTGTTTAATGAATTTTGCTACTGATTGTGAGTTTTGTTTAACAAATTTGAAATTTTTAAGGTTTCAAATGCAAGAACAGCGGGATGCAATGGGTTCGTTTCCAGAAACATTAGGGTTCAAACACGGGTCAACATCGAGTGATGTGGTCAGCTCACCGCCAAACAGGTTACCCGATTATATATTATTAAACCCGACAACTCAAGAAAACGAGCCCGGTTCAAGTTCTGGCCCGACCCAACCAAACTCGGGTCATATCGAACCAACATGGTCTGTGAAATCTTGTCCTGAACCGCCATCGAGTGTGCTTTCGTTGGGCGATCATGGTTCGTCCAGCTCATCATTTCCCAACCCATTTGGACCATCTTGTGACCCGTTTGAGTTAGAGGCGGCCCGCCACATGTCACGTAAACGAAAAGCTGTTGAATTAAGCATTGGGCAATCTTCGTCTGGGGTTGGAAGTTCGAGTTCAGACCTATCTATTCCTAGTCTTGGATTGAGTACCGGTGACCCGGTTTTGGAAGCCGCTCACCGAGATGTTAATTTAAGGATTGGTTCTTCGGGTCAACAAGTTGACCCGTTAGTGGGTGATAATAATAATAATAATCTTCTTGTTGAGAATTCATCAACCCATACAGGCCAGCCTGTTTTGCGGGTCCCGGGTTTGAGAAGAAATTCTCAGTCGACATCGAGATGGAGTAGGGGCACTAGCTCAAGAGTAATAAGATCACCAAATCTTTTTATGTCGGGTGATCGAAATCAACCTGATTCGATTTCCAATCATCCGTTATTCACGCCACCAAGCGATTGGAATTCAAACGGTGACGTTGGTGGAAATGTAAATAATAATGGAAATGGTGTTGCCACGAGTTCTCGACCCGGGTCGAGTTCCGGGTCAACACCAAGTCAACATCCTCGAAGGCTATCGTCGTTTCTTAGGCGGTCATTGTTGTCGACTGCTGATCTGGATGGTGGTGGAGGGCAGAATGGTATTTTTCCGAGAATTCCTCCGGGCTTAAGTGGTTCGTCTTCATCATCTTCTTCTTCTTCCCAAGATGTTGGAGGTCTGCCAGGTCAACATCAATCGCTATCGAGATCTTCTTTGTTTCTTGGTAGACAGCTCGAGGGTGCTTTTGCTTTTCCGTTTCATTCACGGACCATGACACCTGGCAGTGAAAGAAGAGGCAGACTAGTTTCAGAGGTTTGATCTTTAATTATATAAGTAATGATTATTAGAAAATATATTTAATATATTGAATTAAAGTCAAGCAAGCTTGAGCTTTAGATATAAAGCTTTAAATGAGCTGAGTTCGAGCTCTTAAGTTAACCGAGCAAGGCTTACGCTCTTAAGTTAAATGAGCCCAGCTTGAGCTTTTAACACAAATGAGCTGAGCTTTTAACATAAATGAGCCGAGCACGAGCTCTTGTAAGTTTATAAGAGGCAATCAGAGCCCGTCTAGGCTTGAGCTCGGCTTGTTTAACTTCAACAAGAGCTCGATATGAGTTCATTTAATATTTATCAATTTATTTTTGACGCTTATAATTTGCGTTTAACTTTTATATATAACATACTATTTATTGTGATCTTTATCATAAATTTATAAATAACAATAATCATTATGAAAGTATATATTTAAGATATAAAATAATAATATATGTAGGGTTTGGATCAAATACAAATGACTTTTATCGTGAGAAGTGTACAAATAGCTCGAGTAATTATGTTATCACCAGAGTAATTATTATTAAAACTTTTGAACTAGAGTAATTATTATACTGATTTATTTTTTATAACATAATTACTCTAGTTATATGTATGTTTAGTACGCTAATTTTTTTTGTACCGGGTCCCACCTCATATATGTAAATAACAGGCTTGGGTATTTTTAAGATCATGGTTTTGTTTTTTAATATTTTTGTTTGGTGCAGATTCGTAATGTATTGGATCTCATGCGCCGGGGTGAACCATTGAGATTCGAGGTTAGCTTTTATTAAAAGTAATTTCATTTTAAAATTTTGAGAATAAAGATGACTCAAATGACTTTTGTGTTGTTGCAGGATCTTATGGTCTTAGATCAATCGGTGTTCTTTGGTGTTGCGGATATACATGATAGGCATAGAGATATGAGGCTTGATATAGATAATATGTCATATGAGGTATAATATTATTTCTTTATATTTTTATAAAATAAAATATGCGTCTTTTAATCATAATTTCAACTTGGGTTCACAGGAGCTATTGGCATTGGAAGAACGCATAGGAAACGTGAATACGGGTTTGACCGAAGAAACAATATTAAAGCATATCGCACAGAAAAAATATGTGCTTGAAACGGGTCAGCCCGCTGCAGAACCTTGCTGCATATGTCAGGTAAATAATTAAAGCCAGGGTGTGAATTTTATGATACGACAATGACATGATACAATATTCACGGGTTTGGGTCGTCTATACAGTTTCGGTTAGTTTTGGGTCAAATCTGTGGATACTTTACCTAACAGGCTGTGTTCAGGTTGACTGATGCGGGTTCACATGTTGAACCATTTAACTTTTTATTGTTTATAAGCTTTTCTGAAAACAGAGTTAGTTACACGCATACTGTATACTCCCGGGTAACACACATGACCCTTGACTTTTACAAAGTGTTAGAAAAAACGCATGAAGTTTTTGTAAAATGACTAAAATACTTTTATTAATAAAAATAAATATAATTTGTAAATATTATTTCTTTTGTTTTTCTTAAGTTAATTATTTTATTTTATTTATTAAATTTCGTTTTGTGTTAAATATATGTGCCTTGTAGTTTGAATTTTTATTTTTTAATACTAAAAGGTGTGACTGTCTTTTCACTAAAATTTAACTGAAAAGTTAACAGTCATTCACTCCAAGGATTATGTGTGGAAATTTTTTATAAGAACCTTGCAATCTTAACACAAATAGGATGATTGCAGAACTGTTTGGCAAATACTTAGGTCCCGTACCTGTGTTGTACCGTTAATCATAAATGTCTGTATGAGGTTATGCTACTCGCCAAAGCATTTGACGGTAACTTTTTTTTTGGTGCTGACTCACCCATTGTCACATACTTGGTGAAGAATTTTAAAAAAATTTAAGTGGTTGCCGATTTTTTTGGGGACCCATCATTAACATGACACAACAACTGGGAAAAGCTTGCATGGGGGTCTTAAACAGTTGATGTGACGAGTCAATGACTGGATTCAAATGGTTTGGCGAACGCTTTATTTCTTAAAAGTCCTCACCAAGCATGTGACAGTGAGTGAGTTGGCTAAAAGTTCAAAGTGATCGCGAACTGCTTTAGCGACTGGTACAACGTCATACTGACATTTCTGTTAAGGTTGCAATCACCCCATTTGTGTTAAGATGGCAAGGTTTTTCCCCTTACTGAGGCATGGGGAAGGAGGGCATCCCTTTATTAAAAAAAGTTGTCATGTGTGTTACTCGCAAGCGAACAATGGGGCCATCTGTATAATTTTTTATACTTCGGGTCAATACTAATAAACCACAAGGACCATCCATGTAATTTAGTCTTGAAAATATTGTTGTTATTATCAATTTATTATTATTATTATTATTATTATTATTATTATTATTATTATTATGTCAACAATTAAATTGATTGGGCATATAACTAGAACTAAAAAAGAAATGAGGATAATGCTTCATGTTATTCACTTGTATATTTTTAGGAGGAATACAAGGATGGAGATGATTTGGGAACACTAGACTGTGGGCATGGCTTCCATCATGGTTGCATCAAACAATGGTTGCAACAAAAGAACTTGTGTCCGATTTGTAAGTCGACGGCGTTTGCTACTACTAAAGACGAAACAAGCCCGCTTTAAGATTTTAAGGGTTCCTCGGATCGCAAGTAAGGTGTTGTCTTTGGGGAAATTGTTGGCAAATGATATTCTTTGCCTGTTATATTGTTAGAGATTTATTTAAGTTTTTATTTATTGGATTCTTTTTCATGATGAACCGAAGCCCAAGGCACAACTTATGCCAATTTTTCATTTATTTATGCTCATCAAGTTTAAGGTTTGTAGCCATTTCATATGATCATACTGTGGTTTGCATATGAGCCTTTTGTAATTTAATAATAGGCAAATTGGAAATAAATAATTTCAACTTTTGTGTATTGACTGTTGATAATTCAACTTTAAAAATCACTATTAGCAGTTTCAATTTTCAACTATTTTTGTCTTAATGGCTCTCCGTTAAAATTTAAAAACACTTAACACCGTTATGTTTTTCTCAAGTTTTAAACCGATATTTTAGGGCTTTTGGTCGGTTGAACGATACAATTCGACTGATGTAAAACTTATCTCGAAACGGTGATTCAAATGACTTGATTTTTGTTAATTGGAAATTCAAACACCCGAATTGAAACCTTGTTTCGTTGCTTGGATAAGAGTTTCGAGAGAAGTTTTACATCGGTCGAATCGCATCGTTCTTCCGATCAAAAGCCCTAAAACATCGGTTTGAAACTTGGGAAAAAACATAACAATATTAAGTGCTTTTTAACGGAGGACTATTGTGACAAAAAATAGTTAAAGTTGGGACCGCTAATAGTGATTTTTAAAGTTGGGATTATTGTCGGTCAATATACAAAAGTTAGGATTATTTATTTACAATTTGCCTTAATAATATAAACAAGTTTCTTTACCCGCATGTTGCGTCGGTGTATGCAACACTACTAGTCACAAAATTATAGTTCTACTAAATTCATGAAAACATAAGTATTAGTCAACCAAGAACAAAATTCATCTAAACCTAGATGATTAAAATAAACTAACCAATCATAGTCAAGAACATAACAAACTCTATCGTAAACATCTTTGAAATCGATTGAAAACAAAGGGCTTTTAAATTTTAAATAACACTTAGGTCCTGTTAGTTTCAAGGATTTGTAAGAAATTCTAAGAAATAGGATTTTAAATCTCATGAATTGATACGTTCGTTTTATTAAATGAAAGAATGGGAATAGAAACTAAATCCCACATTTCATGGGATTTTAAAATCTCATCTATTTTATAGGATTGCTATGGAAAATAAAGGATTTTCTTATTAACCCTAATCATATATCTTTTACCCATTACTGTCGCTCACATCCTTCTTCACCACTTACTTCACCGCCGCTCTCCACCACCATGCTCCACCGCTGTTCCCCACCACCATGAACCACCGTCATGCTCCTCCACCGCTGTTCTTCTCCATCACCGTCGTGCTCCTCCACCACATATGTTGTGTGACATCCCTCGATTTCGGGTCAAATTGTATTTATTTTGTATTTGTTTTTATATTGTAAACCGACCCGATTTATATCCCGAACATTTCAAATATATAAAATATTGGATTTTATGTTACTAAAACATTCTCGCTTACCTAATTTGAAAAACCAATTTACGGATTCGAAAACGGACTTAAAACGCTCAAGATACATCAAAAACGAACTTCCGGACGCGAACCGACGTGCAGACCAGCAGCAGACCAGCCCCATCTTTTTTTAGTTGTTTTGTGACTTGTCTTGACCCCTCTTGCATGCAAACCTTGATATCACACCCCATCCTTGATCCTTTCAATCCACCCTATATATACACCCCTATCCCTTTCATTAATCCTTGCTCATTCATCTCTTTCTCTTCCAATTCTCAAACATTCAAAGGTGCTCTTCATATTTTTTTGGTAGTTTGACTTTCCAAAGTCAAACTGACCATAGTCTTACATTATAATCAACTTGTTAACACTTATTTATACTTGAAGATTGTTATACAATATATATATATATAATAGCACCCTTTGTACCTTCGGTGGGCATTTTTCCGGTCTCGGTCGGTTAAGTGTTCGGCCCATAAGACAAAGCTACATGGAGGACTCGTAGTAGTCCTTGATTATATATATTTTCCGCATCTAACCATCAAACTTGTTATACTTGTTTAACTTCTGTTTATCTTAGTTTTATTTTACATTTTGAGTTCCATGGTTATGGGTTTGTAGAAACTAGCCTCGGTTATTCCGTAAATAGCTCCAAACCGGAAGCCGAACTCTTGTTTACTAGTTTGTTTAAATAGTTGTATAAACATGTTTTATGTAAGATTTGAGTTTCTAAAAACCATTTTAATTAGTTCCATGGTTATGGGTTTGTAGAATCTAACCTCGGTCTTATCCCGAAACAAGATCCGAACCGGAAACCGAACTTTCGTTTAAAGACTTTGTTGTTGACTTTTTGTATGTAAGACTTTGGTATTATTATTTATAAAATATTTTACAAGTTCTATGATGTTTGGACATGTGGTAACCATTCTTGGCCTTATTCCAAGATAAAAACCGAACCAAACCGAACTAAACCAAGTCTACTCGCTTAAGACACACAAGTGTGTTTTTAACCATTAAAGCTTATATATTTCTTTAAAAATACTTTATAAACTGATTTTAATTATTTTCACAAAGTACTCGGAATGTTGAATCCAACTTAATCCTATAACAAAGTTTGGACCGACTAAACCGAACACTCGCTTAACGGACGTTGTTAGTTCTAAAACAATAGAACTACATACTTGGTTAAGTCTCTTTAAGATTTATTGAGTTATCTCATACATTTATTATTTTGGGAAAGTTGACTTTGGGTTTGGTCAAGTCACCAAGACCCGAACCGACCACCCGAACACTCGTTAAAACCCGTTTTAGTATCTATATTATAAAGGGACTTGCTTTCTTGCATTTTTACCCACCTTATTACTTAACATAGGTTGAGTAAAATTAAGGGCTAGATACTTTAACCCAGTTTCGAGCAAACTTACATTTTTAAAGGACTATTATAATAATTTCTTAAATATTTACATTTTAAACCTTAAACTTTAAATTGTTTACATTTCTTATCATTGACTTCCAAGACAACTTTTCTAATACAAGACTTCTTCTCCTTTAGGCTTCGTTCGTTAAACTCATCATTCCGGTTAATCTCCAAATCATCAAATCTTTCAAGTTTATTACTTGAACGTGAGTACTTTCATCCCCCGTTTTCACTCTTTTATATTTTGGGGGTGACATTGCAAACTTATTCAAATCCAAATGATTTATACTTGAGTCTTAGACCACAAACTTTATTGTATACTTTACTTAAATAAATGCTCGATTTTGTGTTATATGCTTATATGCTTAAGTGCTAATGTGTTTACCGCTTTTGGATGGTTGATTCATAAATCTGAGTATTTCTGGCATCCCCTTATAGAAAGGTGTCGTTAATGTATTCTTATTAACGATTTCATACAAAATCCGAGTATATTTGGCATCCCCTTATAGAAAGGTGTCGTTAATGTATTCTTATTAACGATTTCGTTTATCTAAATTGTTGCTATTATTTATTGTTTTGTATACAAGTTGTTGAATTTCATATTATATATCTATTGTTCAAAAACTATGAAATTGCTCACTAACCTTTGTGTTGACAAAATCTATTTATGCAATGTTACAGGTTTGACTTTAGGTTGACTCGAGGACTTGAAGAAAAAACGTTATCGAGACTATTAGGATATTAGCAAAACGAACAATATATTATTTACTATTATTTGAATTCAGTTATTGTATGAACAAGTTATGTGACTCTTTGTGTTTTTATGAATTTAAATGAGTTGATTAAATATTGTCACTTAATAGTGTCGTGTGCGATGAACAACCGGTTGCGCACCAACGTTTCCGTCATGGTCGGGGTGTGACATGTTGTTTTCTTTTTTTTATACTTTAATTTTTTTAGTAGTTCTAGATTTTTTATATTAGTTTTATTTTTTTTAAATTATTTTTGGATTTTTTATATATTTTTTATTTTTATATATATTTTTATGTTTTTTATTATTGATTTTTTTAGATTTTTTTAAATTATTACTTTTTTTGTTATTTTATTATTTGTATGTTAGTAGATTGAAGGGAAATGAATAAAATTAAGAAGATTCCAATTCCAATACATATTCACCAACCCAACACATGATAGGGATTCTCAAACATTCCATTCCATTCCAATTCCAATTCCAATTCAAAATCCTTTAAAAAAAATCCATGAAACAAACACGCCCTTACAATTCGAATCCTACTCTAGTTCAACTTGAACAGTTCAACACCAAATAAAACAAATGCCTAACTAACCGGTAGACCAAAACTTAAATAAACGGATAATGATAATAATAGATGTATTATTATTATCTTGATCTCCTTCAAGTCACCTTAAAATATTTAAACTAAACCATCCTATATTTTCGAGTGTTGATTACGTTTCACATGGCTCGTAAGCAATACTGTTGCTTTGACGTCGCTGCCTCTTTTATAACGTGGCTAGTGGCAAATGGTCATAATATAGTTATAACTTGTAAGAGACAATAAAATGAGTGTTTCCAACTCAAAAGAGAAGTCTGAAAAGGATATATCTCCTACATGAGGCTGACTCGTAGTTATTGTATGTTTGGTAGTGAGTAGTCTCACAAAAGTAGCGGCTTAAATTATGATAAAAATCAAAGGACAAGTTGGTGGTGAGTAGTCATAACTCATAAGAAAATATAGAATACCATAATGCTTGATAAATCAATTCAAAGATTGATAAATAAAATACAGAAATATAAAGAAATAAATTTTGTTTATGAATTATTCATTAGCAACACTCATGAATTCTTCATTAGATTCAAGAGCTGCCATGTTTTCTGGCAACAAACATACCTCCAAATCTATGCTTCCTCCACCTTCCCGTCCAGGATACGTCGTCACCTTCCCGTCAAACTTATTAGCATACCCACTCAAAACCGCCAACGCTTTCCCCAATCCAAATTCGTTTCCATACATGTCGAATCTTGGCGAACTCCCCACGTATACACTATTTTCGTCAAAATGCACACTCGTGTTATACACAAAGGGGCTCCTCACCCATGCATCCATCCCTTGCTTGATTTCTTTATCACCATGACTCACCACCGCCTCATGCAACCGCAAGGCCGCCCATCCGACACCCTGATCAAACATATATAAAAATTAGTAAAAAATGTTAAAAAATAGCAAAACATTTTTTTTTATGTTTCGATGTTTTGTATTAAATGTTGCAACATATATTACATGTAACAAAAAAAAATAAAAAATAAAAAAACGATGTTACATAGGGTTTTCGCGGGTTTTCACAACTCAAGTGGGTTTTCATTTTAACCTTACCCTATATATATATATATATATATATATATATATATATATATATGTATGTGTGTGTGTGTGTTTATAGTGAAGATTTCAAATGAGAACCACTTTAAGTTTTAAGAACTCGAAAGAACTCAATGTAACAATTATTTTTTTTGAATTTTTTACACATGCGTAATCTATGTAGATACATAAACGTAAAAAAATTACAGAATTTTTTACGCACCAAGTCGACTTTTTACACATGTGTAACGGACGTAAAAATTAGTGTAATCTATTATATCTTTATTCTCTCTCCTAATTTGACTTTTTAACCAGATTTAATCTTAACAATATATAATCTGATCCATTTAATTTAATGTTTGGCCAATAATTGAGTTTTTAAGTTCTTAAAACTCAACATGGTTTTCAAAATATACTTCCACAATATATACAAGAGAGAAATAATTTGAGAACCTTGTTAAGTTATAAGGGGGTGTTTGGTACAGAGAAAAAAAATGAAAAGAAATGGAAATGGAAATGGGAGAGAAATGGAATTGGTGAGAAATGGAAATGGGTGGAGATTTGAAAATCATTTCCTTTATTTGGTACAATAGAGAAATGGGTGGAGAAATGGCGGAGAAACGGGAGCAGAGACCCTAATCACCGGTGGCTCATCGCAGGTCGGAAGTGGCCGGAAGTGGTGGCTCTAATCGCCGGTCGGCATCATCATCATCCTCGCAACACCCTAATCGTGATTTAGGGTTCCGATTTAGGGACGTGGGTTATGAACGGACGCGAACGCAGAAGTGGCGGCTCATCGCCGGTCGGCATCATCATCATCCTCATCGCAGAAGTGGGTTTCCTGAGTTGGCCGGAAGTGGCGGCGGCGAATCTGTGATGGCCGGCGGGAGGAAGGGATGAAGAAGGGAGTAGAGAAATCCATTTCTCTTCCAAATGGAGAGAAATCCAATTCTCCAATTTTACACTAAACCCAATTCCCAGAGAATTGAAATTCTCTACCCAATTCTCCTCTCAATTCTCCCAAACAAGAGAAATTCAATTCTCCACCCACAACTCTCTCTACCAAACACCCCCTAAGAATAATGAGAACTAATCTCAACCACACATTTGATTAATTGTGCCATGAACATATGGTTGTAGTTTAATTATATTAAAAAATTAGACCCAATTACAAATTTTGTCCTTTAAAATAAGACGAATTACGATTCAAGTCTTTTTTTTAGTTTCCTTGCAGGCGATGTACTTTAAACTTTTTTTTCTTACAAGTTTTGTCCTTTACGCTAACTGGGTTATAAAAACGCAGTTAAATACCCTTACGTGAGGTGCATGTGAGGGCATATTAGTCTTTTAGGCTACACCTGCAAAAAGTTTTATAACACTATCTCTTTCTTCCATAACTCATCCACCACCACCAAACCCACCACCAACACCCACCTTCACCCCACCATTCAACCTCCAGCAACCACCACCAAACCCACCAACCTCCCCTCCCAAACCCAATTACATCTTCCAGACCAAACCAAAAACCCCAATTCCATCACCGGATCATAATAATAACTCAATCCGGAGCTTCCAATTCCGTCAACTCGCCGGAGCTTCCATCACAACTCGCCGGAGCTTCCATTTTCTCACAATCAGAGCATAATAATAACTCAATCCACCCACAAACCCACCAACACAATGGTCAACAACAAACGCAAACCCCGGCGACAATCCAACACTGACCCACGAAACCCACACCCCCAATTCCCACCACCACCACCTCTGCCGCCGCCGTAAACCCACCGTCCAAAACCCAGAATTAACAGATCTTCAATTGAGGCTTTAACCTGGTCGATTGTTCCGGTGATTCTTCCGGGAACGATTGTGACTTCCACGAGGCCTGTTAACTTTCCGATGGCGGGTGAAGGTAGCCGGAGTGGCGCGGCGGCGCATGTGTCTCTGAGAGAGGCCAAGTGCGGCGGCGCGGGGTGAATGTGGCCGGTGCGGCGGCGGCGCGTGAAGTCCCATGATGAGAAGTAATTAGAACCGGGTATGCCGTCTAGTGTTTTACGAATGGTTTGTAGTGCTAGGAAATCATCTGGGTCTTGAATTGATAGTGAGAATTGAAAGTGGTGAATGATAATAATAATAATAAACAGTACCAATAATTGAAGAGGTGAGATACGGTGGAGGTGAGATACGGTGGCGTCGTTGGAGCTGGGAGACGGTGGCGGCAGTTGAGTGGGGAAGACGGTTGCGGGAGGTTGGAGACTGTAATTTGATTTTGACATATTAAAGATGATTTTAGGGTTTTGATTGAGATATGCAAAATGAAGAAGAAGAAGAAGATGATGATGATGAAGTTGCAGGGTAGACGAAAAGACAAAAATGCCCTCACATGCGTCTCACGCGAGGGCATTTAACTGACTTTTTCTAACCCAGTTAGCGTAAAGGACAAAACTTGTAGGAAAAAAAAGTTTAAAGTACACCGCCTGCAAGGAAACTTAACAAATGACACGAACCGTAATTCAACTTATTTTAAAGGACAAAATTTGTAATTCTGTCAAAAAATTAAGAGAAGAAAAAGAAAGAATAATATAAAATGATGAAAGGGTAGTTAATTAAAACATCTTACAATGTCTTTTTCAAATTTCAAGATATTTATTAATCAAACCAGATTTTTTTATTATATAGATTGTATAACTAGATTTTCTTTATTATATAACTAATATAACCAAATTTTGAAATGATAAAAAATATCATAAATGAAAAACGTCAAAATTTATTCCAGATATGTAATATAAAATTATTCATATTTGATTCAATTTATTTTACAAATTATATTTAAAGACAAAAAGATTTCTATTTTTACAAAACTTTTTATAAAATTTGTGTACTATATGAAGTAATATGTGTAGTTTATGTACTGTTTGTGTAATTTATATTGTAATTTGTGTGGTTTGTTCAAGTTATGTAATTTGAATAATTTATGCAATTCGTGTAGGTTTATGAAATTTGGGTGATTTATTTAATTTGTGTAGTTTGTGCAATTTATGTAATTTGGATATATTATGTAATTCGTTTAGGTTTATGTAATTCAAATAATTAATGTAATTTGTATGGTTTCTGCAATTATAATTTTGGTAATGTATGTAATTTTGGGTAGTTTATGTAATTTGGTAGTAATTTCAGTAATATATGTAACCTTTGATAATTTGTATAATTTGATTAATTCATGTAGGTTTTGAGTAATTTGCGTAATTTACGAGTCATGTGTGTAGAGAGCGAGAAGAAAAAAAAATGGATTGTCAAGAATCTTTGAAATCGCTTTTAAAAAAAAGAGAAGCGCTAGTGAAGAAGTTGTTGATGAATTAAGTAAAAAGTAAGGTAAAACGTCTAAATGGAAGAAGTGAATTGTTATACGAACAAGTGAATTGTTATACGAACATGTCTAAATGGAAGAAGTAAATTGTTATGCGTAAAAAAACTAATTTTCAAAAGTGTAATCGTAAATATAGATGTCAAAAGTGATAAAATTACACTTAAATAACATTAACATTCAAAAATTTTTATAAAAAACGTTAGTTATTAAGAGTTTCTTCAAGTTCTTAAATAATTTAAGAGTTCCCCAGATGATACTAATTTGGTTCTTTTCAGAAGTATTTTTAGGGTGAGAAGTGCGAGAAGTGATTAGAATCAATCATAAATTTTCGTCTTATTTATTTAATTATTAATTATAAGGGCATGTTAGTCAAGTGAACAATTTTCTTTTGTGGTAACTATTAATTACTATTAATAAGTTACAAACCAAAATGTTGTAACTTAAATTTTATTTGAATATTATCTGTATTTTCTTTATTTTGTTTGTTAGATGACACATATATCTTACATGAATTTTTAATAACTATTACAAAATTATCGAAATATCGTGTATATTCAAATTTTATGAAACTCATACGTACGCCATACACTTTATGAATGTATGTATTTACATAATTACATGTACATATCTAATTGTTTTTGCTAACACAAATAACGATGATTAACCAACAAAATCGAAACACAACAAATAATTATGACAACCGAATGAATTGAGAAGAAAATCACATTAAATGTTGTTAGCATGGAGCGATTTTTATCGTCATTTAGTGTGCGTTTAATATTATATTTTTTTATCATAGCCGCCCCTCGTAAGTACGTATGTATGGATGTATGTATGTACGTACGTACATACGCATGTATGTATGTACGTATGGATGTATGTATGTACGTACGTATGTACATACACATGTATGTATGTAGGTAGGTACATAGGTAGATATGTATGTATGTACGTATGTACGTGCGTAGTATGCATGTATGTATGCATGCGCATGTAGTTATGTATGTACGAATGTATGTAGGTATGGATGTATGTAGTTATGTATGTATATATATTTGAAGAACTAAATTAACTTATATACCTACACAAATTTTAAACAACCTACAGAAATTAAATGTATGATCACAACCAGATTATACATATTAGAAAACTAGATTAGCATAAACACACAAAAAATTAACATAAGCATACATAGATTATATTTATAAGCATAAGAAGTTCATATAAAACTACCAAATATTTTTAGCAGCCCACACATACTTATTTTTAAAAATCAAAGTCCAAACTAGATTACTAAAAGTAATTGTCGATTATTGTAAAAAATGAGTAATCCATATTCTGAATTATTGAAAGGTAAGTTAAGTTATTTTGTAACCGATGATGATTTTAATAATTTTAAAGTAACCGAATTTGATAGATAATGATAGCAAAAAATTTGGGATTTATTTAAGATAAGTACATTTCATTCATGGCTTCTATACAACAAAAAGACTAAGCTATCCTTTTGTCTTAAAATGCATTAAAACGTAGAAGCTAAAAATTACAATATTGCCATGTTGATTCTATACCATTGATCAACATAATTAATGGCTATTATTTACTTCTCGCCATAATATATATATATATATATATATATATATAGGTTAAGTATAAAATAAAAACCCACTTAAGTTGTGAAAACTCTAGAAACTCATTCTCAACCACATGTTTTTAATTAATGTTTAAATCTTGTGATCCACAATTAAAGTGAATAAAAAATGTAAATATAAATATAACTTTTTCTCTCTCCTGAAAACATATATAAAAAATTAGTAAAAAAATGTTAAAAAATAGCAAAACATTTTTTTTGATGTTTCGATGTTTGTATTAAATGTTACAACATATATTACATATAACAAAAAAAAATGATGTTACATGGGGTTTTCACAACTCAAGTGGGTTTTCATTTTAACCTTACCCACCCTATATATATATATATATATATAAGGGATATTTTGAGAACCTTGTTGAGTTTTAAGAACTTAAAAACTCCATTCTTGACCGCACATTTACTTAAATAGATTAGATTATGTAGTTGAGAATAAATGTGATTAAAAAATTAAAGTATGAAAGAAAATAAAGATGTACAGTAATTACACAACTTTAAACGTCCATTACACATATGTAATAAGTCTACTCGATGCATAAAAAATTCTGTAATTTTTTTACGTATATGCAACCTACATATGTTATGTATGTGTAAAAAAAAATGGTTACGTTGAGTACTTTCGAGTTCTTAAAATTCAAAGTGGTTCTCATTTAAAATCTCTCTCTCTCTCTCATATATATATATATATATATATATATATATATATATATAATGGTTCAAATAAGAATAATGAGTTTCCTAAGAATGATAAGAATCAATAGATTTTTGACATGTGGCATTATAACCTATGGTGAAAGAATAATTCTAGGAAACTATATCGGTTATAATGGTGAAAGAGTAATTCTAGGAAACTATGTCGGTTTTTGGTAATTTTAAATCTCAACCATTGATTAACATGATCCAATGGCTATGATTTATTCATAGTCTTCCTAGAAAACTACTTCTTTTTAGTATAACCCTCCCCTATATATATATATATACCCATATTTACATTTATAAACTATATTAAAATATTATACATATATACATATTTTTAATATTTATTTCAAATTATGTATTTTTTTTGTTTGTCTATTTTTTACGTAACGGCAAGTTTAACGGTTAAATTTTTTAACGGCTAGTTTTTTAACAACTACTTTTTTTAACGATTTTATTATCTATTTTACAACACTTAATTCGAATAAAAAAACATTACAAGAAGTCCTAGAAAAATAACATTACAAGAAATCCTAGAAAAAGGTTACAAGAAGTCCTAGACATTACAAAGATTCCTAAAAAAACGTTACAAGAATTCCTAGCAAATAAAACTTTACAAGAAGTCCTACTCATCCAAATCAATGTCATCCAACCCATGTTTCGCCATTATTTTGCCACATACTTTCTTGTGAATCGCTAGTCTCTTCGGGTCCATATGCGAGCGATCTGCAAAAAGTATGTTCATATCTTGATTATATATAAAGTCATCCATTTTTTTATGTTGTTTTAACATGGTTGCTTCAAACGAAACATCTCCTCGAGAGATTCGTCAGTCTCATTTGATTTTTCTTTTCTCTTTGCAGCCTTTGCCAACGCCTTAGCTTTCAACCTGGTTGATCATATGGAGGCTGTTGAAATGAAGCATGTTGATATGAAGCTTGTTGAAATGCAGGGTTTAAAACTTGATTGAATTGTTGAAAACCAATGTTTGTACGTGGCTTGATTTGGGGGATGATTCATGGTATTATTTTGGTTTTCATTGGATGGAGTGCTTAACAAATGCTGAAATGGGATTTCATCATCCATTTTTAATGTGAAGAAATGAGTTAATGAAAGACTAGCTGGGAATTCATCATCCATTTATAAAGAGCACTTTGTAACAACTAGTTTTGTAACGGCTAGGTTTCAAAAGGCTAGTTTTGTAACGGCTAATTTTCAAACGGCTAGTTTCCTAATGGCTAGTTTTCCACCTTATATACATCCATTTATCTTCAGTTTACCTCACAACTTTTTATCCTCAATCTTGCCAATCTTTATTCAAAATGAGTTTTGAGTGATGAAGAAATGTCAGAGGTTCCCTTAAATTCTGATGTTCACTTCATGAGCTTGTGGAACAAGCAACTCGAGTTATTGATGATGATGAATACGAAAATATGTATGAAGAAATCAAGAAGAGGCGTGCTGAAGATTCAGAGTCAAGTTCCAGACGACCTAACAAAGAGAAACGCAAAGAAATAAACAGAGGTTGTGTAGAAGGCAACACACGTTTATGGAATGATTACTTTTTTCCCCAACTGTTTACCCTGAAAGCTACTTTAGAAGAAGGTTTCGGATGAGCAAAAATCTGTTTATCAGAATTGTAGATGCCATGTCAATCATTCTCCAAACTTTATATAAAGATATGATGCAGCACACCGACCGGGTTTATCCCCTCTTCAAAAATGCACATGTGCCATACGCATGTTGCATATGGCTTAGTTGGTGATCAATGCGATGAATATGTACGCATTGGTGAAAGTACTGCCATGGAATGCCTTCAAAAGTTTTGTAGGTATGTCATTGAAATCTATTCTAATTTATCTAAGGAGGCCAAATGAACATGACATCTAACAACTAGCAGATAAACATTCTATAAAGCATGGTTTGCCTGGAATGTTAGGAAGCATTGATTGCATGCATTGGAACTGAAAAAATTGTCCAAATGCATGGAAAGGTCAATACACAAGAGGTGACCATAGCGGTGCTACAATCATGCTCGAGGCAGTTGCGTCTTACGACTTGTGGATTTGGCATGCCTATTTTGGTGTTGCTGGATCAAACAATGACGTGAACGTTATAAGTCAATCTCCAGTATTCAACAAAGTCTTAGAAGATAAGGCTCCGCCATGCAATTTTTACAGTGAATGAAAATGAATACACAACAGGATACTATCTATCATATGGAATATATCCTGAATGGTCTACACTTGTAAAAAGTTTCACGTATCCACAAAACCAAAACTAGAAGATGCTAGATTTCAAGGCATGGCATGAGTCTGTAAGAAAAGACGTGGAGAGAGCATTCGATGTTCTCCAAACTTGATGGCACATCATAAAAGGTCCAGTAAGAATTTGGAGCATGAAATTTATAAAAGATCTAATGTGTGCATGCATTATACTACACAAAATGATTGTGGAGGATGAAGGAGGCGCCATAACAGATTGGTGGAATGATGAAGATGAACCACCTGAACCGCCATTTCATGGACCGACATCTGATTTCCAAGCGTACATGGAATGGTTCAGGGATTTACGTAACAATGAAGCTCATCATGCACTTCAGAGTGATTTAATGGAACATTTGTGGACTGTTAAGAATAATAATAATTCATATGTTTATTATTAGGCAAAAGTTTCAAATTATCTCTCTTTCATTTTGTTAGAGTAATTGTCTATTTTTTTACTAATTTTTATTATATTGCAATTTATTTAAATAAAAATTAAATATTTTATAACATATTCATAGCATGCACACACATATTTTATAACATACACCTGAGAAACGAGAAACAAAAAAAATGTCATGGTTCAACAATTTATTTCTAGACTCGAACGAGGAGGAGCCGGGTTACGCGCCTAACGATCAGCCTAGCACACCGTGGTTACCGGATTTGAATCAGGTTTCGTTTTATATTTATTTAGTATTAAGTCTTTAGTTTCTTTTTTAACTAAGACATGTTACATTATGTTTTGTTATGAGTATTTCGGTTATGATATCCAGCATGAACAGTCTTACGGTCAGCCTAGCTTATCGGGATTACCAAATTTGAACCAGGTTTCGTTGTATATTTATTTAATACAAAGTCGTTAGTTTGATTTTTAAATAATATATGCTACCATCATTATTAATATTATTGTTGTTGTTGTTGTTAATATATTATTATTATTATTGTTATTATTATTACTGTTAATATATTACTATTATTTTATTTTTAACTAATATATGCTACCATTACATTTGTTAGGCGTATTTCGCTTACGATAGTCAGCCGTCATACCAGTTATCTGCTGTCGGGTCGGATTATGGAAGTCAGTATTCTTCGTACCACTTACCTGTAGTAGAGGCCTCGTTTTACAGAACCCAGTCTTCGTACCACGAGAGAAACGAAAATGATGTTGGTAATTATGATGCTGGGGGAAACTTAAATGATGAAGATAATTATCAAATAGATATTGTAAGACATCGTATGCTTTGTAAGACATTAGTTCGGTCACTAAAACATTGTGTCTTCCAAAGATCTGAATGGGTTGTAGAACGGTCAAGTGCAGCATGAATCAACTTTAAATCACTACAAACTATTCTTGTCTAATGGGCCTTTTTCTATATTACCACGGTTGGGTATTAGGGCTTCATAATAAAATTATATTTTTTTATTTAAAAATAAATTAGGGTTTTAAAGGTTCAACCAAAAATTAGGGTTTAACATACCTCTTTATGTTGTTGGCCTATATCTTTGTCTTCATTGTTCTCGGACTGATGGTAGGGTTGAATATCTTTATCAAGATCGTCATTCTTTATTTCTTGTATAGAATCAACCTCAGAAGGCACCAACTCAAGATTCATGGGTATATGCTTTGTTTTGTTGTCGACTATAACATGCGAAAACGACCTCGTTGTCCCAAAATGGAAAAGAAAATGATTAAGATGGAAAGGAGGATTTGGTTAATATGATAGGAGAGTGGTGGGGAAGAAGGGAAACATGGGGGTGGTCCCGAGGAGTTAAAAAGGCGGGATTGGGATTCGATGGTTTGGCCCTTAAATTATTGGGCCAGCCAATACATGAGCCAAACTTGTCCCACCAATTAAAAATAAATACATTATTTTACCAACCCACTTAACTACTAAGCTATGGCAAAACCGATCTTCAACGATCCGGAAAAACGCCTCCCTGATCTTGATAAGTTTAACGACATTGAAACCTTCATACACATTTTCGATGAAATGCACATCAAAGAAAAGAATGATTTGCCCCCACTCGAAAACACAGAAACTACAGATGATCCCTTTGCCATCTTGGATGGTGATGATTTTGACATCGATGCAGCTTGGGAGGAAACATTTAGAAGCTTGAAGATAAATGAAAATCATGTTGGAAAGAAAACAGAAGTGGATCCAAACAAAGCTAAGGAAGAAGACCATAAGGGTGTTGCTTACATAGAAATCAACTAATTGAAAACTTTAAAATTGTAATTTTCATTTGGTTTCATGTAAACTTGTAGTTTAATGCAATTATTTTCTGTTGTTATGTTTGGATAATCTTGTTAGCACTTAATACACCAAACACTAACTACATTATAAAATATATCATAATATTACTGAAACGCTAAGTTGAAAACTTAGTGTTAAAACTTACATTCAACCATAAACATGTACTTCAACCATTGGAACCACAAGAAAACACGCTTAATTACAACAAAAACTACGCAAACTTGAACAAACTTCAACTACTTCAAACATTGTTCAGTTATGGGTATACACCCAAACCTCATTAGCAGCATCCCAGTCCTGATAAAGGAGAATGTTAGCAAACGGGTAAATGCTATCTTGATTGGTAGGGGTGTTCATCGGATCGGATAGCGGATTATTTGGTTCGGATCATTCGGATTTGAAAATTTCATGACCCTATCCGAAATCCGATCCGAATTAGTGATATTCCTATCCGATCCGAATTTAATTCGGATAATTCGGTTCGGGTTTGGATAAAATCCGAATAAACCAAATAACATTTTTTTTCCTAAATTTGAAAATTGCAATTCAATAGAACATTTGGATGAAAATTAGGATACAATTTTATCATTTTCATTCATAATATTCAAATAACTAGTCTGTCCACTTTAAAGCTTTGAAACAAGGTAATAACCCTAAAGAGCACGGTAAGTAGATAGGAAAAACGAACATAGCTACAACCAATGTTGTATATATCACATATCAAATTTCCCATGTTTCTCATCTAATTTCTAGGTTGACATTATATCTAGCTAAGTGTGGAACGGGAGTTAGGAAACTTAGGGTTATTGTTAATGGGTTGGGCCAATGGCTATATATCACAAAAATAATATTATATATTCGGATTAAACGGATATCCGAATAATCCGAACAACACGAAAATTTTTAAAATTCATATCCAAATCCAAATTAGTTATTCGGATATTTGGATCAATCCGATCCAAATATCCGAATAAGAGTTCCGATCGGATTATTCGGGTTTTGGTTTCGGTTCAGATTTTGGATTTTTTCGGATTTCGGATTTTCTGAACACCCCTACTGCTTGGTGCTGTCAAAATGGACCAGATATTCGGTTGCTCCAATTTTGCTAGCAATGACTCCAACCCACCAACCATCGTTTACAAAAACATCCACTTTCTCACCGATATCAAAGCCAGTAACAAAAAATATCAGCAGGTTTTGGCCTTATTTTATCGGCCTTCACAAACTCTCTTAAGAACCCGAAATGATCAGCTTCAGGCAGGGTACGGAAAACCACGATGCACTCCTTCTTCCCAACCCGTGAGATTATGGTTCCATCGTAAAATGAACCAAAGAAACCATGACCCATATCAACCACTTCAATCGAATCACCTCTCTTAAATTTCATTGTTCTAATTGAAAGCAACCAAGCAAAAATCTTAGAGATTATGAGTCTTGCAAGTAATCAAGAGGAATTGATAAAAGAATAGAGAAAAAGGATAAATAATCGGACCTGGCTGCATGTTTTTACGAAAATCATCTCCGAAGACGAAATTCATTTGAAATTCATCTGACCAGATGAATTTCAAAAAAACACAAAATTCGATTTTTTTTTTAAATCTCACGTAAGAGATGAAAACAAGATCAAAATTAACGTAGAGATGGTTTTATATGAGATGATTTTCAAACAAAAACTATGTGGGCCGATTGATTTGAACAGAAAAGTCACGGGGTAGGTGAGGTAATATACACTTGTCAGAATTTCATTGGCCGGCGAAAACTATCGACGGGATTTCTTATGTCACGCAGCCGATGATTTTGGAAGGATTCTTTTTGGAACTTGAAATTTACAAAGCCTATTTTCATAATCTCTCTTTTAAAAAAACCTATTTTCAGAATTTTCTCTTATACACTTGGCCTAAAATCTTTAAGAACAATCCAACTTTGGTCCACAAGAAGCAAAATTTGGCCTTTTTCTTCATTAGAGGTAGGGACCAAAAGTGGTCGGAAAGCACATGTTCACATTTAATGGAACTATAATAATCATCATACTGATGTCCCTACTACAAATGTATACATGTGTTGATATTAATTAGCAGTTGAAGGTACTACGTACCGAAGATCATCAAAGATCTTAAACATCTTGCTAGTGGTAACAACTTACTATTAATCGTTCAGGCTATAGATGATAGATAACTAATCATAGATGAAGAAAAAGTAGAATTTTTCGCTAATGGCAAGTAACCATTGACAAAGGGTTTCTGCTAATGAATATAAGTTGCAACCTGCAACGTCCCAATGGTGATATCCTTTGCTGAGGAAACGTTACGTGTCATTCTCGAAGGGCGTTTCCTACTTGAGCTATAAACAGCTTGCTTCTAGTCATCGTTTTATCATCAATTGTGAATTTTGTGTGAATTTGTCTATGAGCTTTGATAGCTAGAGTTTTAGCTTTGATAGAATCGATTGTTTTCTCTAGCCTTAATATGTAACTACTAACTTGTATTACTATGATTTTGATTATGTATTGTTTGATAGTTGTTTATAATTTTTCTTATTGTGGTCGCATTCAATGAAAGCCTGAATCCAATCAATTAACTAATTATACATTCTGGTGTAACCAATTCTACCAATTAATCTAGAGTATTCCATAACTTGAATTAGATTCACATGGTATGCATATATCTAACATTCAATGTCTATCATGTTTAATCATATAAGGCCCGTAACTTTGCTAACTCAATAGTTTTGCGGTCACTTAATTTTTTTTGATGAATTTGTGGTTTGAAATTAACAGGGTTAACTTTAGTGAGATGGGATATTATGGCTCAAACCAGGTCTTCATGCACACTGGCTGCGACTCCTGTGATATTGTTTAAGATTATATTCCACTTATGAATTATGACATTTACAATTTTCAGTTTAAGTAAACCGATTGGCTTTGGCTTTTCGGTTTTACATATGCGTCGGTTTTCGGTTTTACATTTGCGACTGAATGTTTCGGCCTACAAAAAGTTGTGCAAAGATAACCAATTTGAGCTAAAATATTTTTTATCCACAAATTAAAGAATTTGGCAGTGCAATATTGGCTCAAATTAATGAAGTTGTGTCATAAATCCAAAATCGAACATTCAAATACGGTCGGTGCGGTTTGGTTCCCACTTTTGTGCGTTCTGTTAGGTTTTGATGCGGCTTGGTACGGTTCAATATGGTTAGGTTTTGGAACGAGGTATATTGAATCCAAAATGCATTTTTTGGTTTTGATAAATCACCGTCAATATCAGTTTAGTTTGTATTGTTTATTTAGGTTTTGTTGGTTAATACAGTTCGTTTAATAAATTTTTTCAGCCCTAGGATTGATAATTGATTTAAACTAGTATTTAGATCCCCGCGTTGCTTTAGGGGATGAAAAATAAAACTCCTTTGTTGAAACCTCTAGAAATCATAAATGCCTAATTTAATACAAAAATATTTGTAACAAGTTCATTAGGGAAAATAGAACAAAGTTAAAAAGGAAAACATACAATTTATGAATTATACATTAACAACACTTATGAATTCTTCATCGGCTTCAAAAGCCGCCATGTTTTCGGGCAACAAGCAGACTTCCAGATCTATGCTTCCTCCACCCTCCCGTCCGGGATACGACGTCACCTTCCCGTCAAACTTATTAGCATACCCACTCAAAACCGCCAACGCTTTCCCCAATCCAAATTCGTTTCCATACATATCAAATCTCGGCGAGCTTCCAATATGCACACCACTCCTATCAAAATGCACACCCGGGTTAACCACAAACGGACTCTCTAGCCACGCATCCATCACTTGCTTAATTACTTTATCATAGTGGCTCACCACCGTTTCATGCAACCGCAATGCGGCCCACCCGACACCATGATCAAGCAACTCCCCGACCGTTGCTGTTGCCTTCAACGTCTGAACCATATTACCAAAGTAGTTTTCAGGTATTGGTGGGGATATCCTGCTTCTGTTGCTCACGGCCATTGAGCAACTGGTGTTTCCATCAGCCGTTATCCGCCTAGCACGTGTCACGCACCTCCACATGAGGGCGGATAACGACTGTAAAGTGGAAATCTTAGTTGTATTACACTCGGAGTTTGCTTTTGTTTTGAGTTTAGAGAGTGAATCCGACGAGAAGTGGAAGATCCTTTCTCTTAGCATTGGGCAGTCCGGTCTGTTGATGAATTGATCTTCATGCGTAAACGGGAGGGTGACGATCGGGTCGGACCCTGCCAGAATCCATCTGTCCAGAATCGGAGGACGTGAGATGTTAAAGCTTCTTGATTTAAACATTTCTGACCAGGAGTTGAAGAAATGCCAATATGAGGTTCCATCGACTAACACATGATTAATCAAGCAACCGATAAAGATACCATCGGTTAGTTCGGTCACTTTTATGGACAACAACTACTGCTCATGACCGTCGTGATTAATAGCTTTGTGATGATCGAAGAACGACCGAACAATCAAGGGCACGTCAGTGGGTGTAAGGATATCAGCCACGGTTAAGTTAACAGCCGAATGGATAAATCTAGCTCCCGGGCTATTCTCGGGGTTTAGGAACAAGGTTAAAGAAGGCGGCTTTTGGTGTTTGAGGGTGGCTAAACGGGTTGCGAGTGAATATACGAAATACCTCTAGAAACTTACATATTTTGCCCCTTTAGCTTTTCAAATTAAAGTTGGCCTTATGTTTTTCAACGTAGACTATTCACAAGATCATCTCTATGGAAAAGTCCTTGAAGAAAGGACATGGGGACTTAGAAAAGAGACCGCGGACGCTTACAAAGACCCCGTAACAATGATATTATAATAAAGATAGAAATAGAGATAGAGAATGAGATGTGAAAGGTTTTAAAACATAAAAGAATTTTTAAAAAATATATATTTTTTCTGTTAAATTATATTTACATAAAAGAAAAATGGGATGTGAATGATCTCAAGGATAAATTTGAAAATATCGAAAATATAAAAGTAATAATAATAAAAGTTATTTATCAACGTGACCAAACAAATTTTTGTTTTATTATCTTCTTCTCCGACACTACCCTATCTTCAAACACTTTCTTAGGCTGAGGGGTGTGGGGGGCGCGAGAGGGGGCGCGAGTGGGGGCGCCAGCCAATAATATTGTGACGTGTGGCAGAGAGAGAAACTTGATAAGATGGGTGTTGGTAGTGGTGCTCGCGCCCCGGGCCATGGTGTGGAGGGGCGCGAGAGGGGGCGCGAGCGGTTTATTTTTTTATTTTTTTATAAATGTATTAAAAAAACGTATTATTAAAAAAACAAGAAATTATTTAAAAAAACACACATTAATTAAAAAAACACGTTAATATCTAAAAAAACACACATTATACAAACAAAGTCTTAACATAACACATAGTCCAAAATCACATCCTGCTATATATCTCACTCACTTCCTGTCTCTACCTTTGAACAAATATCTCTTCTGTCTGTCTCCAGTCTTCCTTCAATGGACTTCCATCATCACCATTCTTCTTCTTCTAGACAGTCTTCATCACTTGCTCTACCTCTTTTTTCCTCTGAAATCACATCTTCTTCCTCTACCAAAAGTATATATATATAACTGTATCTCTCTCTCTCTCTCTCTATATATATATATATATATAACTAGTTTATTAAAAAAAAATTTTTAATAAACTTTAAGAGCCAACGGCTCAATTTATAAAGCCCTAACGGTCAAGCACGCTTCCCAATGCCCACTTTACGCCCATTTCCAGCCGCGATCACCCTTGCGCCCGCCTCTTTTTTGTGCTCGCGCCCCTATCGCGCCTCGGTGGTGTGGTGCTCGCGCCCCGGGGCGCGAGCGGCTGGCCTCTTGCGCCCTTTCTAGCGCTCCACACCCCTCAGCCTTAACAGTCAATAGTCAATACTAGAGTTCTTTTAGAAAAAGTCCATGGCTACAATTTATTTAGCAAAATGATATTTAAAATGAAAACAAAAAAAAACTAGGTGGTGTTCTATTTTATTTTATTCTTTTATACTTTTTTATATCTTTTTTCTTCGATCAAACCATTATTGATTTTCTTAATTAACCGGCTCATCATAATGTTTTTTCTTATTTTTTCAATCAACCTATTATAATCATTAACTTTTATTATAGTTACTTCCAAAATATATTTATAAAGTTGATTATTATTCTACATGTCTCGCTAACCTGGCCGTCAAAATAAGACTAATTTGATATTGAGTTCACATTTAATGAATTTCCTTTACAAGTTAACAGTAATTTTACAAATATTCGTGGAGAATATGAAAAAAAATTAAGGGTATATTATCTCGAATATAAAACACTAACATTATACATTTGAAGTCATAAAATAACCATAACACGTGTAATTATTAATCTAAACAATTCAAAGATTTATAATTGTATTTTGATCAAATTAATTATTTTAAAAACCAAAAACATGTGTTTCTTCTTCAATTTGATACATCAGTTTTGTTGGGTTAAAACAAATTATCGTTGTTGAAAGACGAGGTCCTTTTTAACTCTGGTCGGCTTATTGGATTTGTCACTACTTTTCTAAGAATAAATGATGTAAGGTTCACACAACCAAAACGTTTACGGACTAACCCACATAGAGCTACATGTGTGAACTTTCAACCTTCACCTTTCTAAAGCGACCGAAGTCCGGGTGCCTTTGTGAGTGCTCTAGTGGAAGCAAAATTTATTTGTTTAAAAGCGCATTTCATTAAAACATGACAAGTACAAAAAATCGAACATAAAATCTTTATTGAATTCATGCCGCCTCCCTCGTTTAATTTTGTTTAATGGGCAATTTCTGGTGCGGAACGTGTTAATCGAGAATATACATTATAATTATAATTATAAATATATATAATTTAGAAGTTTGGTGCTGCAAGTGCCCAAATAGGATATTTGACAGCACCATATTAGTCCGTGATTTTTCTTTTTTGTGTGTGTTTTGTTTAGTTCAGCTACTATAACGAAAGTAAGGGAAACCGAGCAAATGCCAATTTTTTTTGTTGTTGTTTTAGTTCCGATACCATAATGAAGTTGACGGAAATCGACCAAATTTGAGTAGACTCGCCGCCTCAACGCCTGTGACTAACAACGCTCGGGTTTTACCAACGCGCAAGTTTATCGTCCGACGCACCCCCCCCCCCCCAACCCATTGGTCATTGGTCCACCTTCATATTTATTATTTTTTTCATGTTTAGCTCCAGTACCGTAACGAGCGTAATCAAAACCCGGCCGAATTCGTGTCGAATTACTTCCACAATGCCCGAGACCGACAATGATTGTATTTTACACCGCCCAGGTTTGCCAACCAAATAAACATCGTTTAAATATTTTGTTTTTTTATATGCAAATATTTTTATATGTTAATTTGACGAGTTAATTTTTTGTGCTTACGCTCAAACTTTACCAACGATGTCTATACCCTAACGAACGTAACTGATACTGACCGAATTCGCTTCGACTCAGCGTCATAACCCTCGGGTTTTACCAACGGCTGGGTTTAAACGCCGCTCGGCGCAACGCGTCGGGTAGAAGAACTAGTTCTTAATAAAACAAATATCTCAAAAATCACTACAATAACGTAACATATTACTTATACATATTTAATAAAGTATAACAATCACGTAAGTGAGATCTAGTGGTAGGAGACGTGAGTTCTCCAGCGAAGACTCAAGTTCGAATCTCACTTGTGCCACTTTTGGGTGGATATTAGCAATGAAGGATTTGAGCTAGGCTTTGTCCAAAGGTTGTCAGTTCGAATCCTGAGCCCACCCGGGTTTTCGTCCCACCGTTTGTTACGCTAGAGAGTTATGCTCTTGTGGTGGCATGGCGGATTTCAAGTGGCAGTCGACGGTATGGTTTACCGGAGAACGCCCAAGCCAAACTCTGAAGCCAGCGTGAGCCCGGTTAAGACAACATAGTCTGGCCAGAGTGAGGCATCAAGACTCTCCAAATTTGGAGAGTGCGGTAGCCTAAATACAAGAACGTTGTCGTAAAAAAAAGTAAGATCTAGGTGTCCCTCTATATATAAAAACTAATGGGATTACCTGCACTATGCATGCGAGAATTGGGTCACTATCAGTTTGGAAACAGTGAAATAGAGATGGCTTTTGGCCATCAGTTTCTAAGACCTCCAATTTTTAAAATAAAATCAATAATGATACATTTGTAAAAGAGGATTTTGATTAATGTATATGATTTAAGCGGTATTTAAACTGAATTAGGTTTGACAATGTGTGAGGAATTGAATTACTTATGTATTTGTAAAAAATTATGACAACATTTTGATTTGTTAGGAGTGAAAACAAGATAACTTTTTGTTTTAGACGACTAAAGTGGTTGACCCGGCCCTACCATTAATAAAACGTTAAGTAATAACTTGCCTTGTAACAAACTCGTATAAAAGGGACAATAAAAATGTGACCGTTCTCCTTTATTCAACAAAATTAAACCATCACCAACAATGAAGTGAAGGTTACAAAAACTCGTTTATTAAACAAGCAAAAGCAATACCAAAATCTCCTAACCATCTTTCAAAAAAAAAAATAAATGAATAAAAACTCATCATCTTTAACTAACGAGGTTTTCATTGAGTGATAGTGAAGCAAGCTGAGCCGATGGACTATTGGCTTGTTTCACATTTCTAAGAACCTCCATAGCCTCTGCAACCTTTGCCTTCAACGCCTCGGGTGACTCGAGCAAATGCAACACCTCGGTTTGGTCCATCTCCAACAGCATCCCGGTCACCTTAGCCGCGTGCTCGTGCTCCACTTGGTCAACCAACGGGTAGAGATTCTCACCCAGCATCTGAAAAAGTCAACACAGGTCAAAGTCAAAGTCAAACTGTTAATTTGGTTAGTTTAGAGATGTATACTGTTCTCTGCTGCTCAGGTGAAGCGTTAGCGAGGGCGGAAGCCAATGCTGTGATGGGCATTGGCGGTTCACGTGGAAGCATGCCGCCCATGTCGTAAGGTACTGGAAGCATTCCACCGCTGACACCCGCCGATGCGTTTGTGTCCCTAGCGGGATAACGGTACATGCGGCCTCTTGGAACCATCTGAAAATCGAATATTAGTGGCCAAATTGTCAAACTATATACACTAGCTAATTTTGATTGTAATAGAGATATTGTTCATTTTAACGACTTGAACAACTACTCACGAGCCAAGCTCGCTTTAAGCCCTATTTCTAAAGACTGAGCTTTGGCTCATGAGTAGTTTTTCAAATTCAAGTTCGGCTTGTACAATTTGTTGATTAATTTATATTTATATTCATTTTTAGGTATATTTTAAAAATGTTTTATATAAATAACAAAATATATCATTTAGTTATTTTTATCATAACTTTATATATAATAATTATTATCATACAAATATATCTACTAGATCACATAAAAAGTAAATAAATAATAGGCTCGTTTAGTGATTATAAATAACAAAATATATTAATTAATTTTTATTATAACTTTATATTGAAAAAATTATACCAATATATATTTTGTATATCAAATAAAAAGTATACAAATAATAGGTTTGTCCAATGAACAAGCATGTTGATAGGATCGAGCTTAATCTTGTTTAAGCTCAGCTCAATTAGAGCATTTATCGAGCCAATCTCGAGTAGCTCACGAGCATCTTGGCTTGTTTACACCCCTAACTATTCGCTTTTTTTCCATATTTGTAGCTCACAGTTAAGTATGCGTATTATATTCATCATAAGCGTATTCATCATTTTAAATTTTTAATTCAGACCGTAAGTGTTATACCTGATGCTGCATCATTGGAACAGGCTGCTGATTCTGTTGCACAGGACCCGTTCCACGCCTCCCGCCAAGGCGTTGATCCTGTTGCCCTTGTTGAACAACGGGCACAAAAAAGTTTGGCATTGGACCGCCACCTGGCCTCATTCCGGGTACCAATTGCTGTTGGTAACCAAATCCAGCCTGCATAAAGAAGATTCAATAAAGACAGTAAAAAAAACAGAACAAGATTCAGTAAATGTACCAAAAGGATGCAAAAAAAACACAAACATGTTTACAAGAATTAAGAAATACCTGGGGAGGAATTATAGCAGGGGGAGCTTGACCATAGAATAATTGTTGGCCCATACCAGGCCCACCAGGAGGATACATGGACATCCGAGGAGCCATAATTGAAGGTGTCATTGCAACTGGCCTCATTTGTGAAAACTGTGCCTGGTGGCAACAAAATTATTAAGGAATACCGAGATTGATCAGTGTTGTACAAATCGCTAGATGCTAGTTGAAGGGTGGGGGTGAGGATTAGTAATTAATCCGTTAGGAATCGACGCCTAGTTCGAGTTTTTACAACCATGGATATGATTCTTTTGTAGTCATTAATTTAAAAAACTAATAGACTGTTTAACTATACCTGTAGCCTAGCCCTTCGCTCTTCCTTACGTTGCGCAAGAGCAACATAAAGCGGTTTGCTCACAATCATCTTCCCATTCATCTCAGAAAGCTATATGAAATTTCAGGAAAAAGTATGTTAGTTTCACCTATAGCAATTTAGGGATGTTTAAAAGGCTTGCAACTAGAAAAAAGCTTGTTTGTAAACGAGTGGAGCCAGCTGGGTTTGTAAATGAGCCAAGCCCGAGTCAGGACTAATTGGCCAGGCTCATGGCTCGTTAATATTAAACCCCAAATTTTAACATATAATATGAATAATATCATATAAAAATAATGCATATATTACTTTGATTCTATATCTCGATCCTTAAAGAAAATAAACAAGAATAATACATATAATGTAATAAGTTATTGATTTTATAACTTTATATTGTGCGTATGTTAAAATTTTGCTTTTTTTTGTTTATTATATATCAATGATTCAATATGCGTAAAAAAAATTTATAAGTTCTCTCTCGATCTTTCAAAAATAACACATAAAATGTTATAAGTTCTTAGAGTTCAAAAATTTTGTATTATGTACGTATAGATTTAATTTCTTTTTTTTTATATATATGTGTAAAAAAAGTTAGCAAGCCGGCTCAACGAGCCACGAGCTGGCTTGAGCTTTCTACGGGTTAGGCTCTAGCTCGACTTTTTACCTCATTAATTTCGAGTTCAGGCCCATGCCCAACGTGGCTCGGCTCATCATTTACAGTCCTAGATAGAGTATCATACATATAAAAATATTATAAACCAACATGAATCAGCTTACAGCTCGAGAAGCCTCTTCAGAAGACGAAAATGCCACAAATCCAGACCCTCTACTAATTCCACTAGGATCCCGCATAACCTATTAACAACATAATATATCTCAAGTCAAACCATAATATATAATGCAATAAGAAAGTCAATGAAGCCCAAAAACCAGTTAAAAACCAAAACCAAACCTTGCATGAAGTGATTGTGCCATACTCAGAGAACAGCTCCTTAAGCTTATCATCATCAATAGTATCATCCAAATTCTTAACATACAAATTAACACCTTGAAACTTATCAACCGCTTCCTTTGCAGTCTGTTCAAACCGACTCTTCAATTCAAGTTCGCGTTCGGATTTCTTCTGAGCCTTGCCAACATACCACTCTTTATCATCAATCTTTTTACCATTTAACCCCTCAACCGCAACAGCAGCATCATCCGCACTCTCAAAGTTCACAAATCCAAAACCTTTCGATTTCCCATCTGCATCTCGCATAACAACCGCACTTGTAATCGTTCCATACTCACCAAACGTCTTTTTCAAATCTTCATCAGTGGTTGAATCGGAAAGGTTTTTCACATACACATTGTTGAACTTTGCTCTGCTTAAAGACGAGTCACGTTCTTGCTTACGAAGGAAGTGACCGACGTAGACTTGTTTGTCGTTAATCAGCATACCGTTAAGTTTGTCAATTGCGGTTTGTGCAGCTTCTTCAGTGTCAAACTGCACGAATCCATAACCTTTTGATTGACCGGTGTTGTATGTAGCTATCTTGCAAGAAAGTATGTTGCCGAAGGTTGAAAACGTGTCGTGTAATGCTTTGTTGTCGATCGACTTATCCAAGTTCTACACACGATAAAGAAAATGATACGTTAAGTGAACTGGTTGGTGAAAAATTTGTTTACTTAATAAATGAACGAATTTGAACAAAAATTTTTGTTCATGTAATTAAACAAAAGCACATGTCTTTTACGTTCATTTACATTTGTTCACTTATGTCCATTCTTCTACATCTGTTTAAATAATCATTAAAATATACTTATTACTAACATTAATTAAAAATCAATTTGATTTATATACTTCAAAACCTTTTGACTGGTGAAGCTTATAGAGTTATAGGTATTGAGCCCGATCACCCCTCAGTGACTTCGGTCACCCCTATGACTCAGCCTAAGCTTCGCCACTTAAGTCCTATTTAAAATGAGTGATATTTTTGTTAATCTCTAAAATGTTGGATGTAAATTTAAAGATGAGAGTTTTTTAGACTAGAATTTGGATATTCACCATTAAGTTTAGTTGGTTGGTGGCTTTTCGTTTGTTTTCACTTACATTTGTTTATAAGTTAAAAAATTAACAAACGAACATGAGCACGTTCAGTTTCTTCACGAGCAAACATGAACAAGGAAACTCGTTCGTTTAAGTTTCCGTGTTTATCCATTTGCTCAGTTAAAGTTATACGCGCATATACGAACAAGCCCCTAAAGGAAACGAAGATAAATATAACATTATACCTTAATAAATATATTTGCAGTTCCACTTTTGCGAATGCTTGGATCCCTATGAGAATACATGATGCGAATCGCCTTTCCATTAACCGCGGTAAAATTCAGTACGTCAATAGCCCTTGCAGCTGCAAAAGTTTTACATGCAATAATCAACAAACTATAAACAAAAACATAATCCTTAATCCATTTTAACAACATATTCCCATACAAATACACAAATGCATGCATGCAGTCAGTCACTAACCATCATTAGGGTTACTATAATTAACATAGCCATAACCAAGCGACCTTCGCGTGCTCAAATCCCTACAAACCCTAACAGACACCACCTGTACAACCTGATTAAACAGATCATACAGCTGCGAATCAGTAACATTTGCTTCCAAATCCCCAACGTAAAGCGACGTCGTAACAAACGACTGGTTTCCACCCGCCACCGCCGCAGCAGCCACCACGGCAGCCGCAACACCGCTAGCATTTGTGGCCGCTGCAGCTAAACCGTTAGGCCCAGATACCGTCGGAGGTTGAACCTGAATCTGCGCCATTTTTGTAATGAATGAATAAATAAATTGTTTATTGACGATGATCGATCAAATTAACCGGATCGATCAAAACCCTAATGAATGAATTGGTTTTTGATTTATTTTTTGGACGGCGGATGAAACTGCACTGCACGGCCGGCCGACGAGCGGTGTGGATGTTTTGGTATTTTATATAGATATAGATACGGGGAAGAAATGGAAGCATTGGTTTTAGATGCTATTGTTGGAGTGATCACCGCCGTTGATTCTCATTGTGAAAGTGTGGACCGAGCCCTCACCCTTGGATTTGAAAAGATTAATGTGTACGGTGGTGATGGTGATGTGTTTAGTGATGGTGGTGTAATCAGGTGGTATGCGTGGTTGGCTGTTTACGTTACCTTTTGGGCTTGTTTTGGAGTAACATTTGGTGATGATGGGCTTTTAACATTTTGCCATATTAAACTTTAGGTTGCATGTTGGTTAGAGGTGCACAAATCGGGGTTTTCAAATATATGGGTTTGGGTATGGAACTGGGTGCGTGTATGACCGGGTATTGGATAATCAGGTATTGGTAATACCTTGTTCAGGTTCGGGTATTGTCTCTAAAAACTAACCCTATGTATCAGGTTCGGGTCGGGTATAGAACCAGGTATTTTAAAACCGGGTATTTAAATACCCTATTTCCAGGTATTAAAAAAACCCTATTTTCAAGTTTTTTTAGGTTTTTTTCGGGTATAGATTGAATTTTTTTAAAGGAGTTGCACTTTTTAGGAGTATTTATCATATATTTTTAAGGTATTTTTCAGGTATATAACAGGTATTGAAAAAACCCGGCTCCATGTATGGAACCGGTTTCGATTTTCGGGTTTTACTGGGTACAAATCGGGTCCGGGTCGGGTTTGGGTTCGAGTACGGTTTTTGGTACTGAAATGCATACCCTATCCGTACCCTACGGGTAGGGTTGGGTACGGGTTTGGGTATTAAAAACCCGGATATAAAAAACCAGTTCCGAGCTTTTATCTCGGGTCCGGTTCTAGGTTCAGGTTTTTTTTCACCTCTAATGTTAGTATCCTAGAGCATCCATCACAACATATCACATAAGATTTAAAATCAATTTACAAAAACTTTTTATCTCCTTTAGTGGTTATTACATATTCTTGTTTTAAATCGTGACCTCATCACCTTCTTTTCTTTTAATTTAATCTACTTTCATTGCTCATAAAATAATGAGGGAAGTAATTTGTAAATCTAAATAGTGCTACGTGAGTACGTAAACATCATTGGAGTTGCTCTTAGTATTGCCATTTACTATGGTATTATTTAGTTTTTAACATATAATTTTTTTTATAAGTGTTTAATATTAAACTTTAGGTTATATGCTACTTGTGCCATTTAACAATATTAAATTTTAACTCTAAAAACAAATAAAATTATTTTTTTATTTATTATTATTCTTTTAATAAACCAATCACAAGCTATATTGAAAAAAAAAAAAACACCTTTGCCGGTTTACTGACGTTCGCTAATCTTTAAAGGTTAACGTCTGATTATTTTATAATCATAATTGATGATTAAAGCACTGATTATTTTAAGTTAATAATTAAGAGTCAATAGTGGCTATCCATAATTGTTTGGTGGTTATGTTTTCTGGTTAATTGACTTACTTTTTATACCTATAACTCTAAAAGGTGGATTGTTGATCTCATATCATTAAAAGGTGAAAACATACTTTCGGCCAAAGCCTTATAACAATTAGCATGAAACAAATGGAAAGTGGCATGTAGAAATAGAAAAGTCTCCCAGTATTATTAGATAAACTATAATGGAGAAAATAGGAAAAATATTTGGAAAGTAACACTTAACACCATATTCATTATAAAAATGAGCAGATTAAATGTATTAACCTGTGAACCCGAATTATTTAACTAAAGATAAGCATGCCATGGGCTAACCCAAAAAGTGAACCAAATTCGTCAATACTAAACCTAAGCCAATTAATTTGATGTTAGGTTGATGAGGGTCAAAAATCAAAATTCACACCCCTAGTCTTTAATTACTATAACATAACTTTAGTTCTATTAAACTTCTTACGTTTCATTTCCACAATTCTACAAATAGCTTAATAATATATCATTTATTTTATGGACTATTTCATACATATTAGATGCATTTACTTTTTTTTTTCCTAGTAGTCATGCCACCACAGTTACTCATGTTGATGTGCATCATTTTATTCGAAATGTTGCAGCATTCGTTATAATGTTGTTTTACAGCTTTTTACTATATTTATATAAATAATTAATTAGCTAGACACAATGACTTTCGGTTGTATCAACGGTGAGGATGAATAATACTTTGATATATTTCATATTTTGGAATTCTTTCAACCAACAATACAAGACAAGGTTGATAAAATATTTTGGGCATTATTGAAAAGGAAAGTGAGCTGTAAGTAGGGCTAACAATTCCTGATCCGTTTATGGCACGAATAAGATTGTTTAAGAAAATGATGGAATATGTAATTTTACTTTTTCTCTTAAACAATTAAAATTAATAGGTTATACTCTATCTTTTCTCCTTCTTAAACATGAAACATGGAACTCTGTTATATACATGAGATAAAAATTAGTTAAACGAGTTATATTCATTGTTGATACCTGTGTTAATTGTTTCGTCAATAACTTGTTAAACACAACAAGACCTGTTTTGTCAGCCCTGACAATAAGTAAACAATAGCCTAAGATAAAAGTTTTTGGAATTAAGAAACTCATTTGATTTGTTAACCTTCCTACGTATGTGAGCATTATATATCTTAATTTTAAAGTTTTAATCACATGCCAATTTCGGTGTTTTCATCTCATTCTCAGTAATTTTGGTAACCTTCATTAGAGTGATGTCAAAATTAAAAGTAGAATATAGGACAATGTTTTACTTATTTGCTTCCCTTAAAGATTCCGACTCAATATTTAATTCCTTTTCTTTTTGTTTTGTAGCACCTACAATTTAATTTTGTGAAATTCTCACTATAATTTGGTTTCTGTTTCCGGGCTTGTAACTTGAACTTTTCTTTTCTTGATAAATCAACTTGTTTCGGGGATCTAAACCATCAAAGTATGCAACAAGAAACTCATGTTATATCACTTGTATCTAATCAAATTTTTTTCAATTGGCAATTCATGACTTTAGCCTTTAGGTATTCGATTATTTTGTCTGATCTCTTTTAGGTGCAATCTTTTTATCTGAATTTTAGACCCCATGCTAAAACGTACTGGATTTTCATGATTTTTTAACTTGTTAGGCAAAGTGTCACACCCCGACTAGCACAATGCGGAAGCGTAAAACGGGAATGTAACAGACACCTCTGGTATCAACCACATTGTTTATAAAGAAACATTACAACTAATTTACATTATATTACATTGATATATCTTTGATTACAAACTAGGTGTTACAACAAAATATACTTGTAAGTTATTCTATTCGTACTAGTAAGTCTGCGTCTATTCACACCGCATCGTTCACGCTTGGTAACAGATAGCACAATTTCACGGATTTTCCAACTTCGGTATCACACCTGAAAAGCACGTTTAAAATGGGTCAACTACTAGAGTTGGTGAGTTTCACGAGTTTCAAGAAAATAAGTATGCGTAATCACAAGACATAATTTGTATATACGCATGTAAGTATATGTGTATGTATTTATATATGTGATGTAATTATGCTAAGCTACAGTGAAGTCTGGACTGTTCGTGCTGCGTGCCTCCATTTCCCACGCTCAATCAACCACTGTGGCTCCTCTTCCGCCCACATTATGCCCCAAGTAGCTATGTCTAACACTACATAGCTGGTTCGTATAAATATGGACATGTGCAAACGGGATAATGTCTCAGCAAACCATGCTAGCCCCGCCTGGGTTTGTCAAACCAATAGTACTATTCACAAGCCACCGGCTCGAAGTTAATCACTGTGTTAGTGGGGACTTTCATGTGTTAGCACTTAGATAATTCACATCATCATACGTTTCAGATAAGTATATGGATATAAGAAAACATGCTTTTCACCCCGAAAGTTCGTAAAACAGTTCAGAAAGCAGGGTCCTGAAACTCACTGTTTAGTAGATACTCAGCACTGTGTCAGCTTGCGGTTTGTTCGGTTTGCTATCACTAGTTCCTATAATCAATATTATAATAATATTAGTATTTTAATATTATTATAATCTCAATACTAAACTGGGCTGTATAACTAATCTGGGCATAGCTGGAACACCCAGAAAGTGGCAATAGGCTTAGGTTGTGATGTTGTTCAATGTCTAATACTTAAAACCGAACTTGTCTCAGTTTCCTGCTTTCCCAGCTGGGCCAAGTTGTTCGTTTACGCGTTCTGAAAACAGTTAGGGGGAAATAAGCTTGGGTAAATGTGTTGGTTAATAAAATGATTAAGTTATAAAGAAATATCACATATTGGGGCCCCGGATTAGCTACGGGCCCGTTTATGTTTATTCAGTTTGATTTAAGAAGAAACGCGCACAATCTATCCGGATTGTCCAGGTTTCTCATATAAAAGTTCGTTTTTACTTAATCCAAAAATATGATTTTTGATCACTCTTGGTGTTTTAATATTCCCGCAGGATCGTTAATCGCGAACTTGCCGGTTTTTATAAAAACTGAATTTGTTTAATCTTCAAATTAGCATAATTAATTAACCGTTAATCCTTAAATTATGAAAATTTAGCCACTTATCAATTAAAATATGTAAATTTTTATAAAAATATTTCTATAATTATTTACTAATTTATTAATTTATAAAAATTCATTTTATCAGCTATATTTCGCCTGAAAATCGTCCGTTTATCTCAAATAATTTCCAAAAATTCCACAAAAATTCCTGAATACTCAAATTATATCCTGAAACAACCTGTATCAATTTCAAAATGTAAAAAGCTCGTGCAATATTTTTTTCGGCCCCAAATTCGGCTATAAAAATTCACACGAATGCATATGCACAAAATACCTTTAGACTTATCCAATTAATCCCAAAATTCATATGTGATCAAAATACATCAAATATGAGTTCCCAGAAAAATTTCATAATTTTTGAAGTATTTTAGCTATTTTTCTCAAATAAACATCCCAATTCAGTAATAAATTCGCCAAATATTTTCGGATGGTCGAAAAATTACCAAATTTGAACAGGGACTCAATGACATGGTACCTGATGTCCCTGAAAAATTTCAAGGCCTAATAATATGTACATCACAACCTTAACCTAAACAGCCCGTAAGCGAGTGTTTCGGCATTACCTTAGCGGTTTTGGTTCGTTTCCTCCGCCTTTCTAATTAACTTTTCAAGCTCTTGTGCTCCTATATAGGCTAGATACAAGTCCTATATCACAAACCAAGAAATTTTTCATCAACATAACTGTAACACCCCGGCTTTAAGCGGAATACGCCCCGGGTGTAACGTACAGATCATTCAAAGCTCGTAACGCTATTAAAGCGACAATAATTATATTTAATGCATTTCATATCATCAAAAGTACACATATTGTTCATAAATAAAAACAATAGATAACACTTCATCGAAAAGTAAACAAGTTCTTTATTTCAATTATCCTAAGGCAAACTAATGAACTTCGTCCTTAGCACACCATCGGTTCAACCTGTAACACGTTGAAAATAATATATTTTGTCAACAACTAAGTTGGTGAGTTTTCATAAGTTTTTGTGTATACATATATATAGGAAACTCGCGACTCAACAATCGTAATGCAATAATTATTCAAGCGTAAAGTAAATGAAGGCAAGTAATGTCGTCCTCCCCGTTCATTTAGCCGAAGCCATTGAAGTCGGGGAAATGAGAACCACCTTACGTAAACAACCGAGGTCGTAACGTTAGAACGGCGCGGGTACGTCCCGTCGGACCCTCCCAGTATGTGTATGCGTTTGCATAACTTCCACCATAAAAATAATAAACACATTGCAAGCAAGTTCACGTATAATCATAAACAATATGCACGAATAATATTAACATGTACGATGTAAGTGAATCGGTTTGTAAACAATCACATAACTAACGAAAGAAAAACTTGTAACGTGCTACCCCCCAAAATATTGTAAAACGTTAAAATGGGGTTATGAAGAACTCACTTGGAATAAGGAATAAGGTACGAGAAGACGGTAAAGGTTAGAGCAAGCTAGTTGGTCCCGCGATAATTCCCGATAATTTGTCCTAATTATTTAAGCGTAAAAGAAATAATTACTTAACGAACTAAACGAACAAGACACATAGAGATGGGTTTGCAACGGATTTGGGGTCGTTAACGTATTAGTTATGTTTTATAGATTTTTGATAAAGGTGTCATCAATTTCTATTAATTTTAACGAAGGGTTGTATTTGTTTATTAAAGAAAAACATTTACAATATAAATACCGTCTTATCTATGAAGGACGTTTTAGGTGCTAGTTTAACGAAGTTCCATTTAAAAGGATAAGAAACACATTTATTATTATTATTATTATTATTATTATTATTATTATTATCATCTTTGTTATTATTTAGGTAAAAATAAATATATATAGATATAAAAGATTATACATGTTTATATATTTACATATATGAATTTGAAATTTTATTTTAGAAGTTTATCGGGGTTCGGTTTGCTTAAACGAGTATAACAATATAGTTTTAAATCTACATATAGTTTTTATATTAATTAAAACCAAATAATGATAATAAAAAAAAATAAAACAAACACCGGACCAGGGGAGGGTCGAACCTGCGCCCCTGGCCGGGTCTCGTGTTTAAGGTGGTATGCACTGGCCATCTGTGCTAGTGTCTAACTTGTTAATACAAAACATAAACAAATACATATAACTAGATATGCAAACAAGCCCCTAAATCATATAAACCCTAGAAATTTCAATTGGATCTTACACCCTCTGTCAATCAAAATTGACAGAGGGGTTTTGTAGAGAATGGAATCACGACCCATATGCATATTACAATTACCTGGAATGATTGGATGGATCAAGAACGAGGACCTAAAGCTTCGGCTCAAAGGTGAGATCAAACTAGTACAAGAACTGATTCAACAAAGCAGTAGGATGGGGTCTAAGTTTCGTGATAGTGAGACGATGATGTGGTGTTTGTTAATTGAATTTTTGGTCTCGTATTTATAGGCTAATGAGATCAAAACTGATCCTCAGCCATAGTCGCGATTTTTGGTTGATTATAACTTAATTAACAAGCCGTTTCTTATTGTTAATGTTGATTATGATTCGCGTAGGTTACGGAGTAGTTTAATTAGCTTGATATCCGGCTTAATTAAAGTAAAACTGATCATGGGGGGGGGGGGTGCGAGATCGACGGGAAGAGGAAGAAAGGGGGGAAAAAATTTTTGGTTATTTTACAATATAGTCCTTGTTGTTTGGGTTGGGTCCAGTAATTGATTAAACT